>NC_045616.1:2301406-2601406 GCF_009829155.1 Mustela erminea
GCAGAGAGCTCGATGTAGGACTCAATCCAGGACCCTGGGATCATGACCTGAGCTGAGGGCAGAGCTTTTAACCCACTGAGCCACTCAGGCGCCCCAAGAATTTTTATTTATTTATGTGACAGATACAGATCACAAGTAGGCAGAGAGGCAGGCAGAGAGATAGGAGGAGGAAGCAAGCTCCCTGCTGAGCAGAGATCCCAATGTGGGGCTTGATCCCAGGACCCAGGGATCATGACCGGAGTTGAAGGCAGAGGCTTTAACCCACAGAGCCATCCAGGCAATCCCACAAGACCATATTTTAAATAAATGGAAAGAGTATAGCCAAAAAATCATGACTAAGAAATGATTTACTTATTTATTTACTTTTTGGAAAATATATATATTTTTTTTTCAAAAAGTTATATATATATATATATATATATATATATATATATATATATATATATATATATATATATTTTTTTTTTTTTTTTTGGTAACATCATCTGGCCTATATGTATCCATGAAGCTTCTCCAACTTGGGAAGACCAAATCTAACAGCTTCATCTAGTCAGAATTCTGTTTCTTTTGTGTTCTTCTTGAACTTTTGTCTTGGAAGATGGAAAATACTCGTTTTGTTCACAAAGAGAGTCCACTTGATTGTATTTTGAACAGAAGGTGCAATAAGCTAAAAAGCAATCATAGAAAAAACTGCCTTGTAAGAAGGAGGGACCGGAGACATAGATAAAGGAATGTTAGTAAAAACATTTAATTTTCCTCCAAATTTCCTGTCAGGACCTCTGCTACTCTTACTGCACCTCTCCCTCCTCCTATTTCTGTACCACAAGGAGCATGGCTCATAGAACCACTCCTACATCACCCTTGGTTTTCTCAGGTTCCATTGGCTCCTGCTTCTCCTTTCTTTACTATTGAGGAGCAAAAAGCACCTCAAGTTATTGTGTTTCCTCCTTATGAGATTTAAAATGAAACACTTCTAAATTATTATGAGGGAACCCAGGGTCTCCCCTGGACTTAAACCAATTACTTCATATTTCTCTACAGGTGCCCCAAGAAAAATTGACAGTGAGGAACAAATTTATTGATGATTAATGGACACAGATACACATATTTGGTATTAAAGCTAGTTTAAGTTTGTTGGTATTATGAAACAAACATGTAGTTAGAGTTATCTACAATAAATATAAAATTTTTATACTACCAAGGTTAATTGAAGGTCAAATAAACTCGTATTTCTGTTGTAATTTGTCATTAAAGATGACTTAAATTGATAGTTAATTTTTTCTCTCTCACAAAATTCTCTTGGTTTAAGGGAACTATCAAAATCTTTGGTAACCTAAAACTTTGAACTTTTTCTAAGTTAAATGACAGACTGGATTGAACTCATTGTATGTATAAATATTTTCCAAATAAGATAAAATACCGAAATGTTAATTACTAAGCATAAGGTTTATCTGCTTTTGATTCATACTGCAAATAAGCAAAACATACTTGGTCTTGGAAAACATGCTTTGTGATTTATTGAAAGATTTCACTATAGGAAATGTATGTTTCTAAAAATTATTAAATGTATTTCTAAATCTGTCATCTAAAGAATCCTGGTGTGATAGATAGTTTACAATTTATATACTACATTTTCACTGGAGACTGAGCTTCTTAATTTAAAATTATGCTGAATTTAATAAAACCAGATGAAAATTTTAAAGAAAGCAACACTGTATGAGGGAGTTGTATGAAAAAGTTAAAACTGACAAAGTTCTATCTACCTATCTATCTGTATCTTTCTATCTATCACCTATCTAGATATATGTGATATATATTATTAACACATTATATCAAATATTATTAAATACTATGGTATATATTAAATTTATTACTAAACATACTAAATATTATTATATAACATAAATATTATATATAAATATATATAATGTTGATGTGCATTATATGGAATGGAATATTACTCAACTATCGAAAAGAATGAAATATTGCCATTTGCAATGACAAGGAAGGGATAGAAGGTTTTATGTTAAGCGATATAAGTCAGTCAGAGAATGTCAAATACCACACAATTTCATTCATATGATGAATTTAAGAAACAAAGCAAATAAACATATGGGAATGGAAGGAAAAGTAAAATATGATAAAAATTGGGAGGGAGGCAAACCATAAGAAATGCTGAGCTCTAGGAAACAAACTGAGGGTTGCTAGAAGGGAGGTGGGTTGAGGAAAGCATAAATGGATGATGAGGATTAAGGAAGGCACCTGATATAGTGAGCACTGGATATTGTATGCAAATATTGAATCACTAAATTCTACCTCTGAAACAATAAAAAAATAAATTTAAAATAACTGATAATACATTTTGGTTGACATAAAAATAATTTTGCCCTAGAACAAGATTGCCTGTTTAGAGAGAAAAGACTTAGGACAAAATCTGGATGAAAATAAAGTTCTAGAAAAAAGGAAAGCTTTAGAGAAGATTTTTAGGTATGGTCAGGTCTCAGACTGAAACAAAGTACACTGATACAAGTTTGAAATTCTGCTTTATTGGGTTTTGGCTTTATTTGCTATTCTTTTACCAGCTCATTTAGGTGTAATACTAGCTTATGTATTTGATACATTTCTTGTTTCTTGTTTCTTGAAAAAGGCCTGTATTGCTATACACTTCCCTCTTAGGACTGGCTGCCCTGGATCCCAAAGGTTCTGAACTATTGTGTTTTCATTTTCAATTGTTTCCATGATTTCTTTCTCATTATTCTTTAATTTCCTGGTTGGCCCATTCAGTCTTTAGTAAGATGCTTTGTTTTTTTTTTTTTAAGATTGTAGTTATTTATTAGACAGAGAGATCACAAGTAGGCGGGGTGGAGGGGAAGCAGGCTCCCCGCTGAGAAGATAGCCCAGTGTGGGGCTTGATCCCAGGAACCTGACATCATGACCTAAGCCAAAGGTAGAGACTTAACCCACCGAACCGCCCAGGGGCCCCTAGTAGGATGCTTTAACCTTCAAAGTATTTGAGTTCCTTCCGAATTTCCTCTTGTGAATGAGTTCAAGTTTCAAAGCATTGTGGTCTGAAAATAGACAAGGAATAATCCCAGAATTTTGTATCCAGTTGAGACCTGATTTGTAATCTAATATGTGATCTATTTTCTAGAATGTTCCGTGTGTACTTGAAAAGAAAATGTTTTCTGTTGCGTTAACACCGAATGCCCTGTATATAGCTATGAAGTCCATCTGACCCAGTGTGTCATTCATATTCCTCATTTCCTTGTTGATCTTCTCCTTAGATGATCAGTATATTTCTGTGAGTGGAGTATTAAAGTCTCCTACTACTCTTGTATTATTATTAATGTTTTGATCTAATTTTGTTATTAATTGGCTTATATAATTGAATGCTCCCAAGGTAGGGGCATAAATATTTACAATTGTTAGAGCTCTTCACTGGAAAGACCTTTTAAATATGATATAGCATTGCTCTTCATATCTTATTACAGTATTTGTTCTAAAATATTTCTCTGTTATAAAGATTGCTATCTCAACAACACTTGAATGTCCATTAGCACAATGAATGGTTCTTCACCCCATAACTTTCAATCTGGAGGTGCTTTTGGGTCTAAAATAAATTTCTTGCAGCATATTATTGGTTCTTTTTTTTTTTAAATCAAGTGTGATACCTTGCATCTTTTGATTGGAGCATTAACCCATTTACATTCACAATAATGATTAAACAAGTGAAATTAATGCCATTGTTTACCCTGTAAAGTACTGTTTCTTTCTTTCTTTTTTATGATTTTTTTTTACTTTTTTTTTCATTTTATTTTATTTTATTTCTTTTCAGTGAATGTATTGTTGGGTCTGTTATCAAAGGAACAAGACTGAGACAAAGTTACGCAAAGCCTTATTCTATGCCAGGCATTAGAAGTTAGACCAACCGGCCAGGGAAATGAGACTGAGACAAAGTAAAAGTTATGTAAAGCTTTATTCTATGCCAAGCATTAGAAATCAGACTGACTGGCCAGGGCCACCTCTGAAGAGAATGACGCCCCTTGGTCTTACAGGGTAGTTTTTATAGGGCACAATCACAGACATCTGCATATGTGGCTTTGGCTGATTGGATGTCTCCTACCTGAGTGTTTTAGTAACGGTTACCTGGAGCCGATACTAGTAACTGTTGAGGCATTTATTAAACAAAAAAATGGCCTTGTTTTAGGTTTGCATTTTAGTAATAGTTACCTGGAACCTATATAAACAAAATGGCCTTGTTTTAGATGTATGTTTTAGTAACAGTTACCTGGAACTGATATCAATAACTGTTGAGGCATTTATTAAACAACAAAATGTCTACCTAGGCAACATGGAGTCACTATGGCTAAGTAGGCCCAGGCTGGCCCTAGGGGGTTAACATGTTTTAAGGTGGAATTGGCCCCAACTTCCCCCCCTTTTCTTTGGAGATTAGTCAATTCTTTGACTTTTTGTAAAGAATCAGTTGGTGCTGGAATTAGAATGGGAACCACAGGTTTTGTCCGTTTTATGCCTGCAGTAAGATGTTGGAATCCCTCGGGTCCTCTATAGGATGACAGTAAATGGTCCCTTCCAATGAGACTTCAAGTTTTTCACTAGGTGGCGACGTATCCAAACCAAGTCTTTGGGTTGGTAAGGATGTGGTTTTACCTCCATTTTCATCTCAGTGTAGGCAGTTCAGATCCCTGCGTGGGCTCTTTTTAAGACAGACTGTAGTGCCTGCAGTGACTGAAATACAGACTGATCAGTCATTTTTGTCATGGCAACCTTTTGTAGCCATGAGTAGAGTGGAAGGGGTCTCCCAAACATTATTTCAAATGGGGTAACCTTGTTTAAGTAGGGTGTACATCTCACCCTAAGGAGAGCAAAGGGAAGGAGATCCATCCATCCACTGTCAGTTTTCAGAATTAATTCTGTCAAGGTTTCTTTAAGAGTCTGGCTCATTCTCTCTACCTGCCTGGAACTCTGGGGCCAGTAGGCACAGTGTAGTTTTCAATCAGCACCCACGGCCTTGGCCAATGCCCGTGAGACTGAACTCACAAATGCTGGGCTGTTGTCTGACCCAATGGCAAGAGGCAACCCAAACCTAGGAATGAATTTTTAGTAGTATTTGGCTACTATTTCTGCCGTTCCATGCTTGGCAGAAAAAGATTCTACTCAGTCTGAAGAGGTATTTACAAAAACTAACATATTATTTCATTTTAGAGTTTTTTTTTTTTCTCTTTCTCTTTTTCTTTTTCTATCCTAGTTTTTCCGCTTTTACTGCCTGACATTGAGCACATCTATTAACTATATCTTAACTGCCCGGCTAGCTCAGTCGGTAGAGCATGAGACTCTTATTAACTATATCTTGAGCCATATGCCCTAATTTAGATACCTGAAATTGCTTGCCAATGAGTTTTTTTAAGTTTCTGTGTCCCTAAATGAGTACCCTGATGTATTTGGGTTACTTTTTTTTTTTTTTTTTTTTTTTTTGTCTTTGAGGAAGAATTAACTTTTTTTGTCCTGGTCTTAGCTCAATCCCCTTTATAGTTTAATTTAGTCCATTTTTGTAAATATTTTAAATCTTCCTCTGAATAATCTGTTTTTTCTCGTAGGGCTGGAGCCGGGAATGTAACCAATTTTTGAGTCATTTTTCTGGCTGCTTGCTTTGCTGTTTGATCTGCTAATTAGTTTCCTTTTGAAACCAGATCAGTCCCTTTTGGTGTCCCAGGCAATGCATAATGGACACCTCTTTCGGGTCCCAAATCGTCCGGAGGAGAGCCAGTATATTTTCTTTGTTTTTAATTTATTTTTCTGTTAATAGGCCCCTTTCTTTATAAATAGCCCCATGAATATGGAGAGTAGCAAAGACATACCTGTTGTTCCTAGAGATGTGTGATAGGGTTGCTTTTTAGAGTTCCTGCTCAGGAGAAACCATTGCAGCCCCCGCATACCTCTTTTCATCCACCATGTAGCTACCCCCGTCTGTGAACAGAGTCATCTACATCTCCCCACCATCCGGGAAGGGAGTGTCTCTGAGATTTGGCCTTATTCCTGTGACCTGGGTTAGGACCGCCCCGCAGATGTGTGGGTAGGGTGGGGGTATGTGTTTGTTACCTGTTTCCTGGACTCCGACAGTGAACGCACTCCTTCTTGGAGATCAAAGCCTAAATAAGTGGCTTGTCCCCTGCAAGCATGAATTATAATCCTCAGCGACCAATAGCAAGTGCTGTGGTCAATTAACATCTCTGACAGCAACAGGGATGGATTTAGCACCACGGGGGACTGGAAAGTCAATTTTGGTTTGTTGAGGAAGAGGGCCTGATACCTCATCATTCAGGCATTTGTTCTTGTCCAGTTGAGCTGGTCTTGGAACACTTTCTGTGGGTTGGACCACTCAAAAGCAAAGAGGGGCTGAGACTCTCTTGAATTCTTGAGATCTAAGATGGTATACATGGTTCTTTGGGGGCTCAGGAGGGAGAGTAGGATATAGGGGTTAGGCACCATCGGGTGGATATCTTCAATCCATTTGTTAACTTCCCGCAAGTCCTGAACGGGTCGGTACTCCCCAATTTCGGCCTTTTGACGGGAAGCAAAGGTGTGTTCTATGGAGATCTCTTCCTTTGCTTCCCAGGGGAGGGAGTACTGATGTGAACAGCCGTAAGCCAAATTTAAGGTTCTTTCTGTTGTTTATGTCTTTTCTGCCATTTTTCCCTTGTACCCAGACTTCCTCTTCAGATCATTTTCTCATAGGCTCTAGTAATGATGAAAATTGAGCTCCCATGCCCATCAAAAAATCAATTTATTTCCCCTCCACCTCAATTTTTACCCAAGGTTTGGGG
This sequence comes from Mustela erminea, assembly GCF_009829155.1. NCBI lineage: Eukaryota > Metazoa > Chordata > Mammalia > Carnivora > Mustelidae > Mustela > Mustela erminea. The sequence continues at coordinate 2,308,249 of NC_045616.1, forward strand.
AGGGGCTCTGAACCATGGTCCCTTCAGTCGCTGGTGGCCAGCATTGCCATCTTCTTTTTGGGGCACTCCTTGGCCCAGGATCCTCTTTCCTTGCAGTAAGTACACTGATCTGAAGCTAAGACTTCTCATCAGTTTTTTTTTTCTTTTTTTTTTTCCTATACTTAGGCTTTTCTTTCCATTAACCATTTTTTTTTTACCTTTTTTCCTTTCCATTGACCTCTTTTCCTTTGTTTTCTCCCCGTCTCATGTAATACCAAAACTTTAACTATTTTTTAGTCTGTTTTTCATCTTCTTGTGTATCTCTGTTGTTAAACACCTTTTCTGCTATTCCCACTAACTCAGTTAAATTCTTCCCCTTAAATTCTTCAATTTTTTGACGTTTCATCCTTATATCTGGGGCTGACTGACTGGCAAAGGCAAGATATTGCCCTCTGATTTTGGGGCACCTCAGGGTCGATCAGGCTATATATTTTATAGGCTTCCATAAGCCTTTCTAGAAAAGCCCCTGGAGACTCATCCTTATCTTGAGTCACCACACTAATTTTAGATAAATTTATGGGTCTCCTTGCAGTTGCATGGAGTCCTCCCAGCAGAGCCTGGCGATAGAAACATACTCTCCCTACCTTTATCAGAGTTTAGGTTCCAGTCAGGGGGTTCCTTTGGGCAGTAGTTCTTCATTCGCCAGAGATTGAGGTCCCATGTTACTAATTCCGGTTTAGTTTGAATGTAGTTTTAGTTAGTTCTGGAAATTTTTATCTATTTTAGTTTTAGGATTTCAACATATCAAAGACCTGTATTTGTCCTGGAAGTCTCCCATATGAATTTTCTTTAAGGCAGAATTTATTTTATGAGAATTAAAATAATTATAAATGACAAAAATTCAGAATAGTTATGGTTTTACAGTTTAACTGGCAAGAAAATCAAGTTACTTCTGTGACACATAACATTTCAATAATTACAATATCAAGTGATGACCTTATCAAAAGGTTAAAACTTTAGGAAATGCGTAGAATTTCTATAATAGTTATGGCATTTACCCATATGTAACCCAAGTTTTATCATTGGTTTAGCAGTACTTTTTGAGTAATTAGCATACCAAGGAAAAGCCTTATGAGTCAAAGAGATCTGATTTACAATTTAAATCTTGCTGACAGTTGCTGAAATTTAAGTTTTAAAGCACATGCTTAAATAGGATTATGGATAAAACAAAATACAGAAACTGTTTTCTCTGGGCAGGCAAAGAGAAAACCATGTATATTGTCTCCTTAACAGAAGATCAATTAATCCAAAGAAAACTTTATATTTTTGAACAGAGAGAAAGCAAAATTTTTTATACCAGTGTATTTTTAGTTTACATGATAGTCAACATTTACTTGAGTGGATCATCAATATAGATTTCCCATGACACAGGGCTTTAGTCTTTTTTTTTTCTTAAGAACAGAAACATTTTACAGAAAAAGATTTATTAGTTTTTTTTTTCTTGTGAATACATTAATCAAAACTGATCTAATATGGTTAAATTTCCAACATATTTCATTGTTCTTTTTCAAAACTATAAACCAAGGCAAATAAAGGTCACTTTCCCCAAGACTTTTACAACTTACTACATAATCTCAAGTTTAGTTTTTATTATTTTCTTTCAAGTTCTGGTTCAACCAGATATTTTTATTTTAAGACAAAACTACTTACTCTCTTAGGCCCTCTTTTTTTGTGTGTACAAGTTTTCTCAACTTATTATCAATTATCAGTCAACTGCCTTTCCTCTAGTTTTCTTTAGAAAACATTAAAACTTTTAATAAAAACCTTAACAGTATTTTTCTTTTGGTAGTCTAGAATACATGGAGTCATTTCATGTGATTTATTATTCTGATGTACTACATTTAAAATTCATTTTAATTTTAGTCTGTCCTGACCATACCTAAAATTTTTTTTGAAGATTTTTTTTCATAAAACTTTTACTAATTTTTGCATCTAGGTTTTGTCCTAAGCCATTTTTTAAAAATAATTATCTCATTTAGGAAAAAAATACCTTTTTTTTTTTTTTACCTTTTATCTTTAACAAAATGTATTTTTTAATGTACCTCCTACTTTTTACAGATAGAGCTGTTTTTCTTACTTTATTCAGTCTTAGTTACAGTTAGTATTTTTTTTATTTTTAGAAACACTTTAGTCTCCAGTGATGACTAAGTATTAACCAATTGTGAACAGTTACAACAGAATTCTATAGATGGCAAATTTATGAATCAGTTAAGCACAAAACATGTTTACCAGCAAATTTAAGTATTTTTAGTTTTTTTTCAGTAAGAAGTTAAAAGCACAAACTTGGTTTCAGTAATTAATGCTTTAGTATTTTATCCCATTTGGTGAAGACCTAGATATCCAACAAATTTAATTCCATTTGCCATCCAAGTAAACCTTCAGTGTTTCAGGTTACCAAAGACTTTGAAAGCTATTTTAATAATTACCCACTAAAACTTTGAGACAGACAATCATCAGTTTAGTTATTTCTTTGCTAACAGATTTTAACAAATAACATGAGCTTATTTGACCTTCAGTAAACTTTGATTGAAGTTTCACATTGACTGCTATAACTTTAAAGACATGTCTATCTTAATTAAAACAACAAACTTAATTTAGTTTAAATTCTGATTTATGTTTCACCTGAACCCACTCCACTTTTAATGTTTACCTGAGACACGTCTGGGAAGATCTGGAGTGGGAGGTGCTCTTTTTGTTTCTTGACAGGGAAGAGAGAAGGAGCGTGGTGCAGGAAGCACCGAGGATGGTCTAGAAGCCAGTTATGCAGGTTGCACCCAAGATGATGCAGAAACAGAAAGAGGAGACAGAACAAACAAAGTGCTGCCAGAAGGCCCTGCCAGCAAGGGGGAGGGGCTAGGCAGTCCAGGTTGGGCCAGACAAGGCAAAGAACGTCCACTAAACAAAGGAAGTTTAGGCAGCTGCTTGGGAATATTCCTTAAAGTCTCTGTCTCAAGTTAGACCAACCACAGTTGGCTCCAGTTATTACCATTAATATAAGAAATGAGCAAGGGAGAAGTCCCACATCTATTAGGAGGAATGGAGAGATGAAAGATAGAGTCCCCTTACTCTCTGATTGTCCCATTTTTTTCAAACACAACAAACAACACAACAGACAACAAAAAGACAGGACACAGACAACCACAGACTCAGCAGCCCTTACCCAGAACCTGCCTCTGGTGGGGATTTTCTCAGTCCCCTACAATCATTCGCCAGTGGGGATTTTCTCAGTCCCCTAGAAACGAGTAACAAAACAGACAACAAAAAGACAAGACAAAGACACAGACCCAGCGGCCCTCACCCACTGGTGGGGGTTTTCCCGGCCCCCTACAGACGGGGGTTACCCAGGCCCTACAGACCCAGATGACCGTCTGGGGGGCTCAGACACCCAGATGATCTACCAGAAGAGGGATGGGGCGTCCCCACATCCACTCCAGCCCTGGAGAGCATGACTGCATCCAGCTTCTCCCCAGTGGGCCATACCCTGGAGCTCCACAACCAGACAGACCAGATCTCACAGAATATGAAGATCTTACCTCCAGAGGCTTTTCCCAGAAATTCTAATGCTGGCTCAGTTCTTGTCCTTTGATCCTGGACAAGCCCCCATATGTTGGGTCCATTATCAAAGGAACAAGACTGAGACAAAGTTACGCAAAGCCTTATTCAATGCCAAGCATTAGAAGTTAGACCAACTGGCCAGGGAAATGAGGCTGAGACAAAGTAAACGTTATGTAAAGCTTTATTCTATGCCAAGCATTAGAAGTCAGACTGACTGGCCAGGGCCGCCTCCAAAGAGAGCGACGCCCCTTGGTCTTACAGGGTAGTTTTTATAGGGCACAATCACAGACATCTGCATATGTGGCTTTGGCTGATTGGATGTCTCCTACCTGAGTGTTTTAGTAACGGTTACCTGGAGCCGATACTAGTAACTGTTGAGGCATTTATTAAACAACAAAATGGCCTTGTTTTAGGTATGCGTTTTAGTAATAGTTACCTGGAAACTATATAAACAAAATGGCCTTGTTTTAGATGTGTGTTTTAGTAACAGTTACCTGGAACTGATATCAATAACTGTTGAGGCATTTATTAAACAACAAAATGTCTACCTAGGCCACATGGAGTCACTATGGCTAAGTAGGCCCAGGCTGGCCCTAGGGGGTTAACATGTTTTAAGGTGGAATTGACCCCAACATCCCCCCCTTTTTGTTCTATTGCATAGAACACTGGATATGATGCATAAACAATGAATTTTGTAACACTGTAAAGTCACTCTTTCTGTAGTTGGTGTCTGTTTCTTACTTCTATATGTTCTGTTTGGACACTATTGGTTTGCAGGATCCCTTGTAATATTTCATATAGGGCTGATTTAGTGATCAGAGATTATTTTAGATTCTATTTGTCCTGGAAGCTCTTTATCTCTCCTTCTATTCTGAATGAAAGTATTCCTGGATAAAGTATTCTTGGCTGCATGTTTTTTCTAATTAATTATACCCTCAATACATCATGTCAGGTCTTTCTGTCTTTCAGTTCTCTGTGGATCAATATGCTGCCAGACTAATTTTTCTACATCTGTAGGTTAAGGACCACTTGTCTCAAACAGCTTTAAGGGTTTTCTTTTTATTTCTGAAATTTGCAAGCTTCACAATTACATGTTTGTTAATCTATTTTTATTGATGTTGAAGGGGATTCTCTTTACCTTTTGCAATTCAATGCTTGTTTCCTTTAACAGATTATGTAAGCACTCAGCTCTAATTTATTCAAATAAACCTTCTGCCAGGCTGTCTTTCTTTATCTTCCAGAACCTCTATTATTCAAATATTATTGTGCTTTATGATAACACTTTTTTCCTCGAAGCCTCTCCTCAAAATGATACAGTAGATGTTTCTTTTTTTTTCCTCTTTCTCTCAGCTTCCGTACTTTCCATCATTTTGTCCTCTATATCACTGATTTTTTTTCTCCCTTGTTTCCTTAGCAGTTAGAATATGGATGCAAAAATTCAAGATATTAGTCAATAGGATCTAATAAAACATTAAAAAGATCATTCACAAAAATAAGTTGGGATTTATTCCTGAGCTGCAAGGGTGGTTCAACATCCTCATCACATTAATACAAAAAAGGACAAGAAACATATGATCCTCTTAATTGATGCAGAAAAAGCATTTGACAAAATATAGCATACTTTCTTGACTAAAACTCTCCACAGTGTAGGGATAGAGAGGAAATACCTCAGCATAACAAAAGCCAGCAGTGAAAAACCACAAAGGATATAGTTTTTAAAAAGATTTTATTTATTTATTTGAAAGAGTTCACAGGTAGGCAGAGAGGCAGGCTGAGAGAGAGGAGGAAGCAGGCTCCCCACTGAGCAGAGAGCCCAATGGGGGGCTCGATTCCAGGACCTGGAGATCATAACCTGAGCTGAAGGCAGAGGCCCTAACCCACTGAGCCGCCCAGGTGCCCCAGGATGTCATTCTTAATGGGGAAAAACTGAGAGCTTTTCCCTTAAGGTCAGGAATATGATAGAGATACATACACTTACACTGCTGTTCAACATGGGATTAGAAGTCCTAGCCTCAGCAGTCAGATGAAATAAAATAAAATGCATTCCTACTGGCAAAGAAGAAATTAAACCTTCACTCATCACAGATGGCATAATACTTTATGTGTAAAACCCAAAATTAATATAACTCATACAGGAAATGAGCAACATGGCTGAATATAAAATCAATGCACAGAAATCAGTCGCATTTCTATACACATATAATGAGAGAGAAGAAAGAGAAATTAAGGACTCAATCCCACTTACAAATGAATCAAAATTCATAAGACACATAGGAATAAACATAACCAAAGAGGTAAAGGATCTGTACTCTAAAAACTGGAGAACACATATGAACAAATTTGAGGAAGACACAAAGAAATGGAAAAATATCCCATGCTCATGTACTGGAAGAATAAATACTGTTAAAATGTTCATGCTAGGGGTGCCTGGGTGGCTTTATGGGTTGAGCACCTGCCTTTGGCTCAGGTCATGATCCCAGGGTCCTGGGATTGCATCCCATATCGGTTTCTCTGCTCAGCAGGGAGCCTACTTCCCCCACTCTCTGCCTGCCTCTCTGCCTACTTGTGATCTCTGTCTGTCAAATAAATACAATTTAGAAAATGTTTATGCTACCCAGAGAAATCTGCACATTCAGGGCACTCCATATCAAAGTACCATAGACATTTTTCACAGATCTGGCAGCACAAATAATCCAAAGACAGTATGGAACAAGAAAAGACCCAAATAGTGAGAGGAATGTTAAAAAAGTAAACCAAAACTGGTGGCATCACAATGCCTGACTTCAAGCTCTATCACAAAGCTGTAATCATCAAAACACAAATATGAAACACCTACTGATTTTTATTAGGCAAAACTGAAGGTTACAAGTCACATCTCCAATTTTTACTTATTTATTTTTTATGAAATGTGCATTATTTTCTTTGCATTATAAACTAATGTGAAAGCCTAGCCATTCCACTTTACTGTGAAGCTAGCATTTGTGTCCCTTCCTATTTAAATATGAGCTCAAAAACATGAAGTCCAGAGCAATTTATCTTAATCTATAGTATTTGGGAAATTTAGCACAGAGACTGACAATTTTGATCAAAATATATTTCTACTGTTGTCAGAGATTCTTTACTTACAAACTGTTGCAACATGTTTATATATATATATATATGCTATGATTATTTATTTTTAATATTAAATATTGTATTTATTTACTCGAGAGGATACTGAGAGAACACAGCAGGGAGAGGGACAAGCAGTCTCTCTGCTATGTAGAAAACCTGATTCTGAGCTAGATCCCAGGACTCTGAAATTGTGGCCTGAGCTAAAGTAGGATGCATAGCCAACTGAGTCATTCAGGCACCCCTGATTATTTAAGTAGATGTAGAAAAAATTTTTGACAAAGTACATCTATTATTAATAAAAACACTCAACAAAGAAGATTTATAGAGAACATGACTTGGCATAATTAATAGAAACCATCTATTAAAAGCTACAGCTAATATCTTTTGCAATGGAGAAAACTGAGAGATTTTCCTTTATAGTTAAGAAAAATATGCAGATATCCACTCTTAACTCCACTATTTAGCATAATACTGTAAGTCCTAGCCACAACAATTAGAAAACAAAAAGAAATAAAGGCATGCAGGAAGAAGCAAAATTTTCACTATTGGCAAATGAAATTTTATATATATTCCCAAAGTAGTTGGTGAAAAATTCCATCAAACAATGGCTACAACTGATGAGCAAAATCAGTAGAATCACAGGATGTAAAATCAGTGTAGAAAAATCTGTTGTATTTATATACACCAATGATGAAGCAGCAGAGAGAGAAATTAAGGAATAAATCTCATTTACAATTGTACCCAAATTAATAAAATATCTATGAATAAATCTAGCCAGATGTGAAACATCTGTACTCTGAAAACTATAAAACACTGATGAAATTGAAGCTGAAACAAATAAATGGAAATACATTCCATGCTCATGGATGGCAAAAGCAAAGACTGTTAAAATGACTATACTATCCAAAGCAATTTACATATTTAATGCAATCCCTATCAAAATGCCAATTTTCACAGAGCTAGAAAAAAAAATACTAAACTTTTTTGGAAACAAAAATACTTCCCTAAGATTCACTTTCCTTAACTGAAAAAATTGTTTATGATCATATCTAATATATTATTCTAATAATTAAATGTGATAATTCATATAAAGTGTTTATCAACATTTCCAGTGTAAAAGAAATATTTATTAAGTTACTAGCTTTTACTATTATGATGATCACCTAGGAATGCATTTTTTATGAAAATATTCATAATATTTAGTTCAGCCATTGGACATTCATCATTACTGTTGAAAGTGTGCACTTTTGCAAAGCATTTTCTGAAGTGCTTTCTTCATATTGCTGTTCCTTAAACTGTAGATGAAAGGATTCAGTATTGGAGTCACCAATTAATACATAAGGGCTAATAGGGTGTCACTTTTAGGGATAAGGGAAGAGGAGGGGCTGAAATGGACAGCCCTTGCTGTACCATAAAACAACACCACCACTGACAAGTGGCAGCTACAGGTGGAGAAAGCTCTCTGTTTCCCCTGAGTAGATGTGATCTTCAGGATGGTGGAGAAGATCAGTCCATAAGATATGAGGATGGAGATAAGAGGAATGAGAGCAAGTAGACCTCCTGCTGTAAAAATAACCATCACATTGAGGGATATATCAGAGCAAGAGAGCTTCAGGAGAGGATTGAGATCACAGAAGGAATGGTGGATGATATAGGAAGCACAGAAGGACAGATGAACCATTAAGACAGTGTGTAAAAGGGCATGGAGACAGGTCACAAGCCAGAGCCCAGCCACTAGCCAGACACAAAGGAGAGGATTCATAATGGCAATATAATGTAAAGGATGGCAAATTGCCACATATATATCATATGCCATTACACACAGAAGAAGGTTGTCCATATTCACAAAAGAAATGAAGAAGAAAAGCTGGCTTGAGACACCCCACAAAATGAATAGTCTATGTATTAGTCAAGAGGTTCACTATCACTTGGGGGATAGTAGTGGAGGAAAAACAGATGTCAACAAAGGCCAAGTTACTAAGGAAGAAATACATGGGTGAGTGGAGGTGAGAGTCAAAGCCAACAACCAAAATAATGAGCATATTTCCTGATATAGTCATTAAATACATACAGAGAAATAGCACAGATAAGAAATATTGCTGCTCTGCTGATCCAGAAAGTCCAAGAAGGATGAATTCCTTGATGAGTGTTAGATTTCTTATTTCCATCTTCCCAAAAAAATCTAGAAAAGGAAAATATTAAATTGTGAAGATCAGAAGTGTTAAGTACCTCACCCACAAGGGTGTGTGTGTGTGTGTGTGTGTGTGTGTAATAAAGTACCATGTAAATTCCTTTCCCTTGCCAATTGCATCTTGTGTTTTTTATATTGCTTATATATTCACATAGGTGTGTTGTGTGCAATGCTCTAAACTTTTTTTTATTAAATTAATTTAGTTATTTTCAGAAAAACAGTATTCATTATTTTTTCACCACACCTAGTGCTCCATGCAATCTGTGCCCTCTATAATACCCACCACCTGGTACCACAACCTCCCACCCCCCAGCCACTTCAAACCCCTCATATTGTTTTTCAGAGTCCATAGTCTCTCATGATTCACCTCCCCTTCCAATTTACCCCAACTCCCTTCTCCTCTCTAACTCCCCTTGTCCTCCATGATATTTATTATGCTCCATAAATAAGTGAAACCATATGATAACTGACTCTCTCTGCTTGACTTATTTCACTCAGCATGATCTCTTCCAGTCCCGTCCATGTTGCTATAAAAGTTGGGTATTCATCCTTTCTGATGGAGGCATAATACTCCATAGTGTATATGGACCACATTTTCCTTATACATTCGTCCATTGGAGGGCATCTTGGTTCTTTCCACAGTTTGGCGACCAAGGCCATTGCTGCTATAAACATTGGAGTACAGATGGCCCTTCTTTTCATGAAATCTGTATCTTTGGGGTAAATACCCAGGAGTGCAATTGCAGGGTCATAGGGAAGTTCTATTTTTAATTTCTTGAGGAATGCTCTAAACTTTTTTCAATAAATAATGATTTCTTCTTTTCAAGAGATAGTTTCCCCAAAATGCAAATTTTGTGAATAATGATTAAATTGTGCCAGTTATGTTGCTTTGTTTATACTATTCACATAACCCATATTTGAATTTGCATCTACGATGATTGTTTTATCAGGCATGCTATTTATGTACTCTAACACAATGGAAATATTTATATTCAATGAGTAAACTTCCTCCCAATCTGAAGTTCATATCCATGGATACAGATCTCATTTAAATTTGTTTTCTTCCTGTACGGATATAATTTGGTCACAGACAATTCTTCCTTGGGATGATTACCCTTTCTTTGGTCTCTTTCCAGTCCTGCAAAATATCTATGCAATATGGTGGAAAGTCACCTGAAGCCTCATGCCTGTGGCATGAATTTTTAGGCCCCTTCCTCACAGCAGCTCATGCACACTACTTTCTCTAAAGGCAGTATGAGTATTTATTCACACCTTACTTTTTTTAATAAACTGTCTTGCTGCTTGCATCCTCTCATTCTCTTCAAATTCTCAACTACAGGTGAAACCAATGAGCACCATTTCATTTCTATACAAATACAGTTAATTGAGATTGAAGAACACAGTGTTGTGTAGTTTTTTTCTGCCACATTTTGAATCCCAGCTTCGTTATGGGCCACAATTATATTTTTAAAGATTTTTTTTTAATTTTTATTTATTTGATAGAAAGAGACCCAGTGAGAGAGAACACAATCGGGGGAGTGGGAGAGGGAGAAATAGGATTCCCGCTAAGCAGGAAGCCCAATGATGGGCTTAATTCCAAGACCCTGGGATCATGACCTGAGCCAAAGGAAGATGCTTAATGCCTGAGCCACTCAGGCGCCCCAGGAACCACAATTAAAACTTGGAAGTTTATCTCCTCTGAATCCTGTATAATTTCTTTAATTTTCTTGCATTTCTTTACAATCTGAGGCATGTAATGATAAAACCTGTACTAAGAAGCAGCATTATAAATTCCCATATATGCATTCCTTTGAGTAAAGCATATCCTTTCAGAGATGGCTTTCCTCCACTTTAAGCAGCATCAATTATGCCATTTTCCTCAATTGCATAATTAACCCTTTTGTGACATTTTCCTCAATTGCATAATTATCCCTTTTATACCAAGCAAAACAACTTATTTTTTATTGTTTTTTTAATTATTTTTAAATATTTTATTTATTTATTTATTTATTTATTTGAGACAGAGAGAGAGAGAAAAAGAGAGAATGGTTGCGGGGCGGGGACGCAGAAGAGGAAGGAGAAGCAGACTCAACCTAAACAGGAACCTTGGATCATTACTTGAGCCAAATATATGCACTTAAACCACTGGGCCACCCAGGCACCCCTAATCTGTTATTATTTTTGTTGAAAATGCAAATAGGTTTGGGATTGTTTTCTTAATTTCTCTTTCTACTGCTTTATTGTTGGTTTATAGATATACAACACATTTTTTAAAGATTTTATTTATTTATTTATTTGACAGAGAGAGAGATCACAAGTAGGCAGAGAGAGAGAGAGGGAAGCATTCTCCCTGCTGAGCAGAGAGCCTGATGCGGGAATCGATCCCAGGACCCCAAGATCATGACCTGAGCCGAAGGCAGCAGCTTAACCCACTGAGCCAACCAGGCGCCCTACAACACATTTTTTTTTGGTACATTGATTTTGTATGCTGACACTTGGTGAATTTGTTTATCAGTTCTAGCTGTTTTGGGGCGGTCTTGCAGGGTTTTTCTTTTATTAATATAATGTATATTTTTTCAGGGGTACAGGTCTGTGATTCATTAGTCTTACACAATTCATAGCACTCAGCATAGCACATATCCTCTCCAATTTCCATCGCCCAGTCACCCCATCCTTCCCACCCCCTATCCCTCTAGCAATCTTCACTTTGTTTCCTGAGATTAAGAGTCTCTTATGGTTTGTCTGCCTCTCTGGTTTCATCTTGTTTCATTTTTCCCTCCTTTCCCTTGTGATCTTTTGTCTTGCTTCACAAGTTCCTCAAATAAGTGAGACCATAAAATTATCTTCCTCTGATTGACTTATTTTACTTAGAATAAAATCTTCTCATTCCATCCACATCATTGTAAATGGCAAGATTTCAGTTTTTGATAGATGCATAGTACTTCATCTCACACAAACAAACACATGCACACACACACACACACCCCACATCTTTTTTTACCCATTTATCTGTTGTTGGATATATAGGTTCTTTCCATAGTTTGGTTATTGTGGGCACTGCTGCTATAAACATTCAGATGCACGTACCTCTTTAGATCACCACATTTGTATCTTTAAGGTAAATACCCAGTAGTGCAATTGCTGGGTCATAGGGTAGCTCTATTTTCAACTTTGGAAAACCTCCATACTGTTTTCCAGAGTTGCTGCACAGCTTACATTCCCACTAACAGAGCAGGAGAGTTCCCCTTTCTCTGCATTCTGCCAACATCTGTCATTTCCTGATTGGTTAATTTTTGCCACTCTGACTGCTGTGAAGTGGTATTCATAATACCATTACATCTGCAAATTGTGAAAGTTTTACTTTTTCTGCCTGATTTAGATTTGTTTTATTTCTTTTTGTTGTGTGAATTCTGTGGCTAGGAAATCCAGTAATGTGTTAGATTAAAAAAAAAAAAAAGTGGTGAGAGGGGACATGTTCATTTTGTTCCTGACCTTAGGAGAACAATTCTCAATTGTGCCCCATTAAGATGTCAACTCAGCTTCATTTTTTTGTTTTTGTTTTTGTTTTTTGTCAAGAAGTCCTGTTTCATATTGATGTATGTTCCCTCTAAACCTACTAGGTTGGGCGCCTGGGTGGCTCAGTGGGTTAAGCCACTGCCTTTGGCTCAGGTCATGATCTCAGGGTCCTGGGATCGAGTCCCATATCGGGCTCTCTGCTCAGCAGGGGGCCTGCTTCCCTTCCTCTCTATCTGCCTGCCTCTATCTACTTGTGTTTTCTGTCTGTCAAATGAATAATTAAAATCTTTAAAAATAAATAAATAAATAAATAATAAATAAATAAACTTACTAGGTTATCTGTTTTTATCATTATAGACATAGTACTTTGTCATTTTTTTTGTTTGTTTGTTGAAATGATCATATGGATCTTATCCTTTCTCTTATGATGTGCTGGATCATGTTGATTGATTTGTGAATATTGAACCACACTTGAAACCCAGGAAACATTTTCAAGTGATGGTAGTGAATATTTTTTAATGTATTGTTGAACTTGCTAGTATTTTACTTGGTTTCTTTCTTTCTTTTTTCTTTTTATTTAAATCTATGCTCATCAGGGATATTGATCGCTAGTTCTCTTTTTAGTACTGTTTTTATCTGGTTTGGGTATCCAGGTTATTTTTGCCTCATAGAACAAATTTAGAAGTTTTCCTTTCTCTTCTATTTTTTTAAAGATTTTATTTATTTATTTGACAGACAGAGATCATAAGTAGGCAGAAAGGAAGTCATATAGAGAGAGGAGAAGCAGGCTCCCCGCTGAGCCGAGAGCCCGATGTGGGGCTCGATCCCAGGACCCTGAGATCATGACCTGAGCTGAAGGCAGAGGCTTAACCCACTGAGCAACCCAGGCACCCCATCTTCTATTTTTTGGAATATTTTGAGAAGAATTGGCATTAATTTTTTTTTTTTTTTTTTTTTTTTTTTTTAGAATTACTTGTGAAACCATCTTTCCCTGGAATTTTATTTTATTTTATTTGAATTAATGTTTCAATTTTTACCTGATCATTAGTCTGTTCAAGCTTCTCTTTCTTCTTGTTTGTTTTGTTGCTTTATATGTTTATAGGAATTTATCCATTTCTTTTTAGGTTGTCCAATTTATTGGCATATACTTTTTCATAATATTCTCTTGTAACTGTTTTTATGTTCTGTTGGTTGTTGTTTTTACTGTTGTTGAAATTTTGTTTTTGAGTCTTTCTTTTTTCCTGATAAGTCTGGTTAGAAATTTATCAATGTTATTGATTTTTTTTTCAAATAAGCTGTCCTGGTTTCAATAATGTGTTTTACTTCTCTTTGTTTGTTTGTATGTTTATATATAATTTATCCTTACTCTTTATTTTTTTTATTAAATTTATTTATTTTCAGAAAAACAGTATTCATTATTTTTTCACCACACTCAGTGCTCCATGCAATCCATGCCCTTTATAATACCCACCACCTGGTACTTCTGCTGGATTGGGTTTTGTTTATTTTTCTTTCCCTAGTTCCTTAAGGTGTAAAGTCAGTTTGCTTATTGGAGGTTTCTCATGCTTCTTGAAGTAGGCTGGATTGCTATAAACTTCCCACTTAACACACCTTTTGCTTCATCCCAGACTTTTTAAAAATATTTTATTTATTTATTTGACAGAGAGAGGTCACAAGCAGGCAGAGAGGCAGGCAGAGAGAGAAGAGGAAGCAGGCTCCCTGCTGAGTAGAGAGCCCTATGCGGGGCTCGATACCAGGACCCTGAGATCATAACCTGAGCCGAAGGCAGAGGCTTAACTCACTGAGCCACACAGGTGTCCCCAGACATTTTTTTTTTAAGATTTTATTTATTTGGACTCAGGAGTCAAGATGATGGAGAAGTAGCAGGCTGAGACTAATTCAGCTAGCAGGAGATCAGCTAGAGAGCTTATCTAAAGATTACAAACACCTACAAATCCAATGGGAGATCGAAGAGAAGAACAGCAATTCTAGAAAAAGACAATCAGCCACTTTCTGAAAGGTAGGACTGGCGGCGAAGTGAATCCAAAGTGATGGGAAGATAGACCGTGAGGGGAAGGTCCTGCTCCCAGCAAGCGGCAGAGCAATGGAGCAAAAAATCAGGACTTTTAAAAGTCTGTTCCACTGAGGGATATTGCTCCAAAGGCTAAACTGGGGTGAAGCTCATGCGGGGTCAGCATGGCCTCAGGTCCCACAGGGTCACAGAAGGATTGGGGGTGTCTGAATTTCACAGAGCTTACAGGTATTAGAACAGGGAAGACAGATACAGGGACAGAGCAGAGGAGTGAGCTCTCTGCTCGGGGTTACCTTGAATTGGTCACAGGCTCAGTGAGCTCAGAGCATGGCAAGAGGCCAGGGAAATGGGACTAAATGGGCACTGTTCTCTGAGGGTTCACTGAGGAGTGGGGCACTGGGCTCTCGGCTCCTCTGGGCTGGAGATTGGGAGGCCTTCATTTTCATTTCCATCCTCCAGAACTCTACAGAAAGCAGTCAGGGGACAAAAGTTACCAAAAGCAAACCCGAGAAGATTACTCATCCCTGGTAAGGGCGATGCAATTCAGCCTGGGGCAAAGACACTTGCAAGTCACTACAACAGTACCCTCCCCCATAAGATCAACAAGAAATCCAGCCAGGACCAAGTTCACCTACCAAGGAGTGCAGTTTCAATACCAAGGACAGCAGCGGTATTCCAGAGGAGAAAGCAAAGCACGGAACTCCTGGCTTTCTCCCCATGATTCTCTAGTGTTGACGTTAATTTTATTTTTTCTTCTTTTTCAATTTTTTTCTCTTCTTCTGCTATTTTTTTAAACTTATACCTTTTTTAACCTTTTTTTAACTAGTTTATTTAATATATATAAATTTTTAAATATTTTTTCTTTATTCATTTTCTTTTTTAATTGTTTTTTTTTTTTTCTATTTTTTTTTTCTTTCTGAACCTCTTTTTATGCACTTTCTCCCCCCTCACGATTTGGGATCTCTTCTGATTTGGTTAAAGCATATTTTCCTGGGGTTGTTCCCACCCCTTTAGTATTTTACTTACTCCTTCATATACTCTTATCTGGACAAAATGACAAGGCGGAAAAATTCACCACAAAAAAGAAGAACAAGTGGCAGTAAGGAAGTCTAGGGACCTAACCAATACAGACATTGGTAATATGTCAGACCTAGAGTTCAGAATGACAATTCTCAAGGTTCTAGCCGGGCTCAAAAAAGGCATGGAAGCTATTAGAGACACCCTCTTGGGAGATATAAAAGTCCTTTCTGGAGAAATAAAAGAAATAAAATCTAACCAAGTTGAAATAAAAAAGCTATTAATGAGATAATAGTAAGCTATTATCCTTACTACTAGGATAAATGAGGCAGAAGAAAGAATTAACAATGTAGAAGACCAAATGACAAAGAATAAATAAGCTGAGCAAAAGAGGGAAAAACAGCTAATGGACCATGAGGGGAGAATTCAAGAGATATGTGACACCATTAGACAAAACAAGATTAGAATAATTGGGATTCCAGAAGAAGAAAAAATAGAGAGAGGAGCAGAAGGTATATCGGAGAGAATTATTGGAGAGAATTTCCCCAATATGGCAAAGGGAACAAGCATCAAAATCCAGGAGGTGCAGAGAAACCCCCTCAAAATAAATAAGAATAGGCCCACACCCAGTCACCTAATAGTTAAATTTACAAGTCTTAGTAACAAAGAGAAAAATCCTGAACACAGCCTGGGAAAAGAAGTCTGTAAAATACAATGATAAAAAAATATTAGATTGACAGAAGATTTATCCACAGAGACCTAGCAGGCCAGAAAGAGCTGACATGATATATTCAGAGCAATAAACGAGAAAAACATGCAGCTAAGAACACTATATCCAGCTAGGCTATCACTGAAAATAAAAGGAGAGTTAAAAATCTTCCAGGACAAACAAAAACTAAAATAACTTGCAAACACCAAAGAAGCTCTACAGGAAATATTGAAAAGGGCTCCTCTAAGCAAAGAGAGAGCCTAAAAGTAGTAGATCAGAAAGGAACAGAGACAGTATACAGTAGCAGTCACCTTACAGTCAATACAATGGCACTAAATTCATATTTCTCAATAGTTACCCTGAATGTTAATGGGCTAAATACCCCAATCAAAAGACACAGGGTATCAGAATGGATTAAAAAGAAAAAAAAAAAAAACACATCTATACGTTGCCTACAAGAAACTCCTTTTAGTCCCGAAGACCCCTCCAGATTTTGTGTGAGGGGGTGGAAACAAATTTACCATGCTAATGGACATCAGAAGAAAGCAAGAGTGGCAATCCTTATATCAGATCAATTAGATTTCAAGCCAAAGACTATAATAAGAGATGAGGAAGGGCACTATATCATACTCAAAGGATCTCTCCAACAAGAAGATCTAACAATTTTAAATATATATGCCTTAACGTGAGAGCAGCCAACTATATAAAACAATTAATAACAAAATCAAAGAAACACATTAACAATAATACAATAATAGCAGGGGACTTTAACACTCCCCTCACTGAAGTGGACAGATCATCCAATCAAAAGTTCAACAAGGATATCAAGGTCTTAAATGACACACTGGACCAGATGGACATCGCAGATATACTCAGAACATTTCATCCCAAAGCAACAGAATACACATTCTTCTCTAGTGCAGATGGAACATTCTCCAGAATAGATCACATCCTCGGTCCTAAATCAGGTCTCAACTGGTATCAAAAGTTTGGGATCATTCCCTGAATATTTTCAGACCACAATGCCCTGAAGCTAGAACTCAATCACAAGAGGAAATTTGGAAAGAACCCAAATATATGGAGACTAAACAGCATCCTTATAAAGAATGAATGGGTCAACCAGGAAATTAAAGAAGAATTGAAAAAAATCATGGAAACAAATGATCATGAAAACACAACGGTTCAAAATCTGTGGGACACAACAAAGGCAGACCTGAGAGGAAAATATATAGCAGTTCAAGCCTTTCTCAAGAAACAAGAAAGGTCTCAGGTACACGACCGAACCCTACACCTTAAGGAGCTGGAGAAAGAACAAAAAAGAAACCCTAAACCCAGCAGGATAAGAGAAATCATAAAGATCAGAGCAGAAATTAATGAAATAGAAACCAAAAAAACAATAGAACAAATCAACAAAACTAGGAGCTGACTCTTTGAAAGAATTAATAAGATTGATAAACCCCTGGCAAGACTTATCAAAAAGAAAAGATAAAGGACCCAAATAAATAAAATCATGAATGAAAGAAGAGAGATCACAACTAACACCAAAGAAATACAATTATAAGAACATACTATGAGCAACTCTATGCAAACAAATTTGACAATCTGGAAGAAATGGATGCATTTTTAGAGACATATAAACTACCACAACTGAACCAAGAAGAACTATCCTGAACAGACCCATAACCATTAAGGAGATTGAAAAAGTCATCAAAAGAAATGAAATCTTGCCATTTGCGACAACATGGATGGAACTAGAGTGTATCATGCTTAGCGAAATAAGTCAAGCGGAGAAAGACAACTATCATATGATCTCCCTGATGTGAGGAAGTGGTGATGCAACATGGGGGCTTAAGTGGGTAGGAGAAGAATAAATGAAACAAGATGGGATTGGGAGGGAGACAAACCATAAGTGACTCTTAATCTCACAAAACAAACTGAGGGTTGCTGGGGGGAGGGGGTTTGGGAGAAGGGGGTGGGATTATGGACATTGGGGAGGGTATGTGCTTTGGTGAGTGCTGTGAAGTGTGTAAACCTGGTGATTCACAGACCTGTACCCCTGGGGATAAAAATACATGTTTATAAAAAATAAAAAAATTAAAAAAAAAATTTCCAACAAACAAAAGCCCAGTGTCAGACGGCTTCCCAGAGGAATTCTACCAAACATTTAAAGAATAAATAATTCCTATTCTCCTGAAACTGTTACAAAAAATAGAAATGGAAGGAAAACTTCCAAACTCATTTTATGAGGCCAGCATCACCTTGATCACAAAACCAGACAAGTATCTCATCAAAAAATAGATCTACAAGCCAATATTCTTGATGAACACAAATGCAAAAATTCTCACCAAAATACTAGCCAAAAGGATTCAACAGTACATGAAAATGATTATTCACCATGACCAAGTGGGATTTTTTCCAGGGCTGCAAGGTTGGTTCAACATCTGCAAATCAAACAATGTGATACAACATATCAATAAAAGAAAGAACAAGAACCATATGATACTCTCAGTAGATGCTGAAAAAGCATTTGACAAAGTACAGCATCCCTTCCTGATCAAAACTCTTCAAAGTGTAGGGATAGAGGCCACATACCTCAATATTATCAAAGCCATCTATGAAAAACCCACCACAAATATCATTCTCAGTGGAGAAAAACTGAAAGCTTTTTCGCTAAGGTCAGGAACATGGCAGGGATGTCCATGATCACCACTGCTATTCAACATAGTACTAGAAGTCCTACACTCAACAATCAGACAACAAAAGGAAATTAAAGGCATCCAAACCAGCAAAGAAGAAATCAAACTCTCACTCTGGAGGTTTTTATGTTTGTACTTTTTTTTTTCTCTCGCCTTGACCACTTCTGATGGTTTTTGTAGGCTTAGAGGATAGCAAACTGTACCCTGACCTTCCTCTCAGAGAAAAGCCTCAGTCTGGTTTATTGTGGGTGCTGAAGAGCCCATATAAACTCCCCCTTGGCCGCTGGCAGAGCAGGTTCCAAGTCGCGGTCTCTGGGGATGCAGGATCTTCTGCTTGTACTCAAAACCATGGTAGCAGTGGCTGTCTGGGCAGCTCCAGACTGCTAGAGAGGTTCCAGCGATCACACACTGAGATTTTCCCACTGGTCCAGGCTGGGAGTGCCTTGTCTTTCTGGGTCTAAGAGTGCTGGGCGTGAGCACACCTCTCTCAGGGGAGGCCGTGGTTTGCGCATGCGTCTCAGGCTCTGGGAACAGGGCACGGGTCCGAGATCACCAGGCTCAGCCTTCACGCACCTCTCAGGGGAAGGTGAGGGGCGCACGTGTCTCTGGCTCTGTAGCACAGCTTAACATTCTGCCGTCTGGCAAGGATCCCAAACCCTCACAGTAGCTGGACCCCACGAGTTCTCAGTCGCACCGGTGGCTCAGGGACCAAGACCTGGTTTCTCTGCTGCACTCTCTCTGGCTCAGCACCAGGGGAGGCTGTCCTGGGTCCAGGGACTTAAGCTCCTATTTCTAGCTGCCCCGATTCCCACGATTTCCCACCCGATTCTTTCCTCTTTTTGAGTGCTTTCAACAAGTCTCCAAGTTAATGCTGGTCCCCAGATGCAGGGCACTCTTGTGTTAGGGGTATTACTTTCCAATGGGTTGCCTCTAGTGGCTCCCTCCCCCTTTTGTTTATTTTCCGATATCAGTCCAACGTTCCCACTCTACCTTCCCACTGGCATCTTCTGCCCCTGTAGAGATCCAGATGTGTATAATTCTGATCTCAGGCTGATTTCATGGGTGGTCGGAGTTCTTTGGTAGGTAATCAGCTCACTTTAGGGTACAAGTTGAAAAGGAGCCTCCTCCTACTTCCCCACCAATCTTGTCTCCCCTGGTCTGGGAAATTATTAATTTCTTCTTCTGTTCTGATTGATACCTCGCTGGGTGCTTTATTTTTAACCCTAGATTTTTCCCTTTTAGCACTGTGAATATATCATGTCACTACTTTCTGGCTGCCATACTTTCTATTAAAAAATCTCCTGCTGGGGCGCCTGGGTGGTTCAATGGGTTAAAACCTCTGTCTTCAGCTCAAGCCATGACCTCAGGGTCCTGGAATTGAGCCCTGCATCGGGCTCTCTTCTTAGAAGGGAGCCTGCTTCCTCCTCTCTCTCTGCTTGCCTATCTTCCTACTCGTGGTCTCTGTCAAATAAATTTTAAAAAAATCCTTCTAGTTTTATGTGTTTTCCTTTGGAAGTTAATGAATTCTTTCATTTTGGTGCTTTCACCTTTTATTTTTCTTTATCACAATATTTTGTCATTTTAATTACAATATATCTTGGTTTAGTCTAATTTTTTTGTGATTCTGTTGGGAGTGCTGTGTCTCCTGGACCTGGATATCTGTTTTCTTCCCCCAGATTAGGGGTATTTTAATCTATTATCTATTTGAATACATTTTCTGCTCCCTTTTCTCTCTCTTCTTCTTCTGGGACTTCTATAATATGAATGTTACTGTGTTTGACTGATTCACCAAATTTCCTAAGTCTATTCTTGTTTCACATAATTATTTTCTCTCTCTTTTGTTCAGTTTGACCACATCCATTACTCTTCTTCTAGGCCACTTATTTGTTCTGCTGCATCTTCCATCTTACTTTTCAGTCAAGTGTGTTTCTCATTTTGTTTATGTTATATTTTTCCTTATTTATGTGTGAAGAATCTCACTGATGTCTTAACTCCTTTACAGGTTCCCTGAGTTTCCTTATGTTAATTTCTTTAAATTTTCTATCAGGCATGTTATTTATACTTCTTTTTCTGAGATCACTAGCCATGGCTTTGTCTTGTTCTTTAATTTGAGATCAATTTCTCTGTCTCCTCATTTATTCTTCTTGTCCCTGTCTGTTTCTCTGTGTTAAAAAAGTCAATTATGTCTCCCCCTCTTGAAAGTAACGACTTTATGATGAAGCGTTCCTGTACTGCCTTGCAGTGCAATGTTGCCTACTCATTAGAATTTGACACTTCAGGAGAGTAACCTGTATGTGTTGCTTATTCATTTTTATTGTGTTAGTCACTTTTTCTTTCAGTACAATTATCTGCACTGACTCTTTGCCTGTTTTGCACTATACCAGCTTTCTGAAATATTAGTGGGATCCAGGCGGATCACCTCCAAGGCAGTGTGCCTGGCAGGAAATGTTGGAGCAGGGTTTAGCAAAATTTGCCCTGGGCTACCCATCTTATGTCTGATCTCCCAAAGTATTGCAGCAGCTAGGAGTGGGAGCTGAATGGCTGTGTGACTGAGGACAAAAAGATTGATATGCCATGTGACTTCAGTTTGGGGCCTGTGGTTGGGCATGGTGCAGTGGCAGCTGCACCTGGCAGCTGGGTACAGCTGGGTACAGAATGTGAAGGGAACTCAGAGAGAATGGCACAGCATGGAGAGTGAGCATAGAAGGTGCTTGCCACTCTGCATCTGGTATCTGGGAATGGTTATGGTGGCTCAGTGCATTGTATGGCTGGGTGTGGAATATGGCAACATGTGTGCACCTTAAGAAGAATGTGGCTTAGAGAGCAGCTATGCATCTGGCCACTGGGCAGATCATTCAAGGCTCTGATAGAGTTTTCCCAGAGCCCAGTACCTATATTATAAGATTTGTAGGCGCCAAGTCCTCATGTGAACTATTGGGTATGGTACACCGAAGGCAGGCTAGGTAGCAAGTGTTTCCTACTCCTGAAGGTGACTCTGTGTTTTTCCTGAGTACTGCAGGAAAAAATAATGAGTGCTGTCTCTCTTGTTTAAATAGCAACCATTTAAATCAACTTGAATGCTATGCATTTTTATCTTTATGTATGTAGTGTACACTGATATAAAATTTCTAACAGTGAAAAAATCTATATTATCAGTTGTAAAATAGAATATAATGTAGATTCATTTACAAAAACATTTAGTGACAATTTTTCAGTTATCACATAATGTGAACAATTTAAGAGCTTTTGTGAAAATATTTTTCAATTTTTTGATTATATGATCCAATTTTTAAATTTTTTTTCAGTTTTCCAAGACTCATTGCTTATGCACCACACAGAGTGCTCCCAGCAATATGTGCCTTCCTTAATACCCACTACCAGAATTACCCATCCCCTGACCCCCTCCCATCCAAAACCCTAAGTTTGTTTCTCATAGTCCAGTTTCTCATGGTTTGTGTCCTCATCCAATTTCTCCAATTAATGTTTTCCCTCGTTCTTCTAATGTTCTAATGTTATTGTCATGTCCTTCTCCTAATGTTAATCCTTATGTTCCACAATTAAGTAAAACCATATGATAATTGACTTTCTCTACTTGACTTTTTTCACTCAACATAATGTCCTCCAGTCCTGTCTGTGTGGATATAAGAGTTGGGCATTCATCTTTTCTGATGGAAGCATAATACTCCATAGTATATATGGACCACATCTTCCTTATCCAACCATCAATTGAAGGGTATCTTTTTTCTTTCCACAGTTTGATGACTGTGGCCATTGCTGCTATGAACACTGGGGTAGAGATAGAGGGAGACAAGATGGCGGGGAAGTAGGAGGCACTGTTTCAACTGGTCCCTCGAATGAGCTGATTTTCTACCAAAGAACTCTGATCACCCATGAAATCAGCCTGAGATTAGAATTATACACTTCTGCATCTCTACAAGAGCAGAAGACACCAGTGGACAGGTAAAGCAGAGTGGGAACATCGGACTAATATCAGAAGATAAACAAAAGGGAGAGGGAACAGCCAGAAGTGACCCATTGGAAAGTAATACCCCAATACGAGAGTGCCCATGATTGATGACCAGCATTAACTTGGATTTTGGTTGAAAGGACTAAAAAAGAACGAAAGATCTTAGGGGAAATTAGTGGAATCAGGAGGTTAAGGACAGGGGCTTAAGCCCACAGACCCAGGACAACCACCACTGGCGATGAGCCAGAGAGGGTGAGGTGAAGACGTCAGACATTTGTCCCTGAGCTACTGGAGCACGTGAAAGTGTCTTGGTGGCAGCACGTGTGAGAAAGTCTGGTGCGGACACCAGTGGGTTCTCTCTAGAACCACAGCCTTTTGTATTCTGCACACGTGCTGCATTACTACTAGGGTCTGAGTCATGCCCTCCTTGAGTCATACCCTCCCCTGAGAAAGGTTTGTGCAGGTGCTAACTTGTGCTCTCTAGGACCATACAAATTTGTATGCATCAACTGAGAGGACCACGTGGTTCTCTTCTCTTCTTTTATTGATGCATTATATCACAGTGATTGATTTGTCAATTCTGAACCATGTTGCAATCCAGGGATAAAACCCACCTGGTTATGATGGTTAATCTTTCTAACGTCCTGTTAGATACTATTAACTAGGATCTTGTTGAGAAACTTGGCATCCATTATCATCAGGGATATTGGTCTATAATTCTCCATTTTTAGGGTCTTTTCATGGTTTGGGAATCAGGGTAATGCTGGATCCATAGAAAGAGTCTGGAAGTTTTCCTTTGGTATCTAATTTTTGAAACAGGTTCAGGAAAATACATTATTATATAAAGATATATAATCTTTATATATATATAATATAAATATTATATGTATAAATATACATTTATACATAAATATACAAATAAGTTATATAAATATAAATATAATTTAAAATATATTTATATTATTTGTGATTAATTATTTAATCAATAAATTAATCCTATTTTATTTATTTTATACTTATATTTATGTATATTTATATTTATTTATTATTTATATTTATTTTTGCATTTTTATATTTATTTTATTTATATATTATAATATATTTATTATAAATGCATTTATATTTATATTTATTCATTCATAATTAAATAATTAATGAATATTTAACTAATATAATTAAATATAAATAGATTATATAAGGATATATAATCTTTATATATAAAGTATAAATATATTTGTGTATTATATATTATATATTTTATATAATATATATTTATATGTATAAATATATTATTATATAAAGAATAAATACATTTTTTATTCTTTGAATGTTTGGTAGAATTCCCCTAGGAATCCATCAAATCCTTGTCTCTTGTTTTTTGGGAGGTTTTGATCACTGCTCCAATTTCATTACTAGATATGCTCTATTCAGGTTGTCAGTTTCTTCCTGACTCAGTTTTAGAAGTTTATAGGTTTTCAGGAATGTTTCCATTTCTTCTAGGGTGCTTAACTTGTTTGCATATAATTCTTGATAAATATTTCTGATGATTTTTTTCTATTTCTTGGGTGTTAACCACAATCTCTCCCCTTTCATTCATAACTTTATTAAGTTGGGCCCTCTCTCTTTTCTTTTGGATTATTTTGGCCAGTTTATTGATCTTACTGATTCTTCCAGAGAATCAGCTTCTATTTTCATTCATATGTTCTACTGTATCTCTTGTTTCTAACTCATTGATCTCTAATCTTGATTATCTCCCTTCTTGTGCATAGGATTGGCATAATTTGTTGTTGATTTTCCAGTTCTATAAGTTGTAAAGAGAGTTGATGTATTCAGGATTTTTCAATTTATGTGAATGAGACTTGGATGGCTATGTATTTTCCCGTTAAGACTGACTTTGTCATATCTCATAGGTTTTGAACTAATTTATCTTCCTTCTCATTGAGTTCAATGAATTGCTTAAGTTCTTCTTTGATTTCCTGGTTGATCCAAGCATTATTGAGCATGATGGTCTTTAGTTTCCAAGAATTTGAATTCCTTCCAAACTTTTTCTTGTGGGTGAGTTCCAGTTTCAAAGCACTGTGGCTTGAGAAAATGAGGGAATAAACTCAGTCTTTTGCTATATTTGAGCCCTGAGTTGTGACTCAGTATGTGGTCAATTGTAAAGAAAGTTTCATGTGCACTTCAGAAGAATGAGTATTCCTTTGTTTTAGGGTGGAATGTTCTGTATATATCTATGAGGTCCATCTTGTCCACGGTCCCATTGAAAGCTCTTGTTTCTTTGATGATTTTCTGCTTTAGATGATCTGCCTATTGCTTAGAGTGGCTTGTTAATATCCCCTACAATTAATGTATTCTTATCAATAAAGCTCTTTAATTGTATTAACTGTTGGGTTATGTAGTTGGTTGCTCCCATTTTTAGATCATAAATGTTTATAAAATTATTAGATCTTCTTGGTGGATAGATACTTTAATAATGATGTACTGCCCTTCTGTATCTCTAACTATAGTCATTAGCTAAATACCTAATTTACTTTGTATGAGAATTGCTATCCCAGCTTTCTTTTGAGGCCCATTGGCAAGAAAGATGGTACTCCATCCCTTCAATTTCAATCTGGATGTATTTTTAGGCCAAAAATTTGTCTCTTTTAGACAGAATATGGAAAGGTCCTATTGTTTTATCAAGTCTGCAATCCTGTGCTGTTTTATGGGAGCATTTAGGCCAGTCACACTGAGAGTGATTATTGAAAGACACCATCTTTTTTGACATCGTGTTGCCTATGAAGTCCTTCTTTCCATAGATTGTCTATGTAAATTTCTGTTCTATGTCACTCTTGAGTTATTTCTTCTTTTGTAGAACCCCCCTTAATATTTCTTGAAGTGTCCACTTTGTGGTCACATACCCTTTTAAACCTTGCACATCTTGAAAGCCCTTTATCTCTCTATCCATTTTGAATGTCAACCTTGCTGGATAAAGTATTCTTGGCTGCATGTTCTTCTCGTTTAGTGCCCTCAATATATCTTGCCAACCCTACCTGGCTTGCCAGGTTTCTATGGATAGGTCTGAAGTTATTCTGATGGTCTTTCCTCTGTAGGTAAGAAATATCTTCTCCAAAGGTACCCTTAAGACCTCTTGTCTGAAATTATAACTCAAGAATTTCACAGTGAAGTGTCTCAAGGTGTTTCTAGACTCATTGATCCTGGGGGATTCCCTTTCTGCCTCTAGGACACGAACACTTGCTCCAATCCTCAGACTGGGAAATTTTCTTTCTTTCTTTTTAAGATTTTATTTATTTATTTGAAAGACAGAGATCATAAGTAGGCAGAGAGAGAAAGAGAAGAAGGAAATCAGGCTCCATTCTCAGCAGAAAGCCTGATGTGGGGCTTGATCCCAAGACTCGGAGCTGAAGGCAGAGGCTTTAACCCACTGAGCCATCCAGGTACCCCTGGGTAAATTTTAATCTAGAATTTGTTCAACTATATTTTCTATATTTATCTCTTTCTCCACCCCTCAGGGATCTCAATAATTCTGATGTAGGAATTATTGGCATATCATGATGTAATCATAGCATCATGTATCTCCCTAATTCTGTTTTCATGGCTTGTAAGCTGTTTGTTCGAGGCCTCCTCCTGATCCTTCTTCTCTATCAGTTTGTCTTCTAGATCACTAATTTTTTTTAAGATTTTATTTATTTATTTGACAGACAGAGATCACAAGTAGGCAGAGAGGCAGGCAAAGACAGAGAGAGGGGGAAACAGGCTCTCTGCTGAGCAGAAAGCCTAATGCAGGGCTTGATCCCAGGACCCTGGGATTATGACCTGAGCCAAAGACAGAGGCTTTAGCCCACTGAGCCAGCCAGGTGCCCCACAGATCACTAATTTTATCTTCTGCCTCAGGTACTCTGATTGTTAGAGTATTTAGATTAGATTGGATCTCATTGATAGAATTTTTTTAAAGATTTTATTTATTTTACAGACAGAGACCACAAGTAGGCAGAGAGGCAGGCAGAGAGAGAGGAGGAAGCAGGCTCCCTGCCGAGCAGAGAACCTGATGCGGGGCTTGATCCCACAACCCTGGGATCATGACCTGAGCTGAAAGCAGACGTCTTAACCCACTGAGCCACCCAGGCACCCCTCATTGATAGAATTTTTTAACTTTTGCCAGATCAGCTCTCATTTCTGTCCTTAGAGATTCTATGTTGTCACAGATGCACTAATGCTCTTCTCAAACCTAGCCATTGCCTGAATAATTGTTACCCTGAATTCCCTTTCTGACATACTGTGTAATTCCATATCCAGTAGTTCTGTGGAGGAGGCCATGGTCTCTGAATTTTTCCTCTGTTGGGGGTTCTTCCCCTAAATCATTTTGGTGAAAGGTGGTTGAAGGGATGTATAGCTGAATATATCAACCATTGTCCAGGTAAGGAAAGCCCTGGAAAATTTCAGAACAGTTGAAAGTCACCTCCAAAAGGAAATAAAAAGAGAAAAAAAATTAGAGAAAGAGGAAAAAGAGAGAGAGAGAGAAAAAACCCAGTCAATATAATCCCCAAAGTAAGATTTATAAGAAAAAAAGCAAACAAACAAGCAGAAATGAATAAAAAAACCGACAAAAGTAAAAGACAAGAAAAAAAGAAAAAGAAAAACTCAGTCAAAATGAAGATTTATATAGTACCAGAATAAAAACAAATACACAGAAACACTGACAGAAGAATAAGATGGGAGGGTGGTTATAAATCCTCAATGTGAGTGATGAAGGTTACTTCAGTTTTTCCTGAACTCCCTTGTTATCTTTTTTAAATGACTCAAATTTACAGAGATAAAGGGAAATTAAAATTTGTTTATTTATAGAGTAGTATTGAATAGGGAAATAGGATTACTGTGAAGCCCATATCTATAGGTACATTTTAAAAAAAGAAAAAGAAACACAGGAATGTGTATGAAAAAAAGATCTAATTAAAAAGTTATTATGGAATATGTTGTATTAAACCTCTAGTTTTAATGGTAAGTAGGTTGAAAAAATTATAAAAACAAAAACTTGAGAACAAATATTAAAATAATTGTTTCTATGAAATATATACGTTTTAGGGCAATACTGAAAGCTCAATGTATTGTTTCACCCTGATGTTGTTGTTTTAGTTTTATGGGGACCCTGTGGTGGTTGTCCTCTTGTTCTTTTAGCTTGTCTTCTGGGGGAAGAACCTGCCACATTTTTTTTCAGTCAATCTTTCTTGGGCTGATTCACCCTGTCCCGTATCAAGGGGCTTCGCTCTGTGGAAACCGAATTTTCAGGCTTTTGTTCTCCAGAGGTTTTTGTTCTTTGGTGATTTTTTGCTGTTTTTC
Source organism: Mustela erminea (assembly GCF_009829155.1). NCBI lineage: Eukaryota > Metazoa > Chordata > Mammalia > Carnivora > Mustelidae > Mustela > Mustela erminea. The sequence continues at coordinate 2,336,422 of NC_045616.1, forward strand.
TCAGGTTTAGTGGAAAGTAAACTGTCTGCACCCAGAAATCTGCCTTGGAGACAAGCCTCAGTCTGCTCCCCTCTGGTTTGTCGCTGAACACCACAACATCCCACAGCTATCATGCACTCCCAGCCACTGTCTCAGTGATTGTCCGAGGCCCCCACTTGTCTCTGCACCCCCGTGCCACTAAAACCTTGAATGATATTGATCCAGAGAGCCTGATTCTAGTTAATGCCATTGCTGGGACTTCTGTCTGGATTCCAGACCTATGCTAGGTGCACTGACACCCAGTGGCCATGCAGGTCCTGAAAGGCTGCTGGCCAAGGGATCCTTACTGGCATCCATGCTGTGTTCCCTCAGGTGTGGGCTGGGTGTGCTCTGACCCATGACTGTGCAGGTCTCAGAAGGCTGTGGGCCTAGAGACCACTAGTTGTCACCAAAGCATGATCTCTCATGTGTGAGTGGTAGTGCACCCAGCTTGAGGGGTGGTGTAAGCTGTGGAAATCCATGGGCTCAGAGACCACGGGCTGAAGGCCCTGCCACATTATTTCTGGCATGGGTGGTCTGGCATGGGTGCCAGTGGTGACTGTCCAGGGACCATGGGCTTAGGCCCTTGCCCATGACTGCCCGATATAACCAGTTGCTCCTTAAGATCTTTTGCACTTTTTGATTGTTTTTAACAGGGCTCCAAGTTAATGCTCATCCCCAATCACACAGAAATTTTGTATTGGTGTATTACTCTCCAATGTGTTGCTTCTGGTGGCTCCCTTCCCCTTATGTTTATCCTCCAATATCAGTCTGAGCTTTACCGCTCTGCTTTACCTCTCCACTGATATCATATGCCCCATAGAGATCCAGAAGTGTATACTCTTACATCTCAGGCTGATTCAATGGATGTTCAGAGTGTTATGCTAGAAATTTAGCTTACTTTAGGGGACTAGCTGAAACAGGGTCTCCCACTTCTCTACCATCTTGCCCCTCCTCCCACTTGAAATTATTTTAAACATCAGTTCTTTTAGAACGTCTCTTGTAGGAGGTCCTTGGACTGCTTAGAGAACACTCTGATGTTAGAAAGCTGGGGAAAAAAACAAAAATCAACCCTTATTAATTCATTAATATGTGTGGTGCACTATGATGTGGGTTTACACACATTATTTCATGTAATATTTACAACCACATTGAGACCTTAAATGTTAGAAAGTAAGGGAATGTAGTATAAATGCATGACATTGAGCTTTCCATTGCCAAAGCAACTATTAGAAGCCATCAATCTTGAATAAACATATTGCCAGCTTTCTGATAGAACCATTAGCTAAACAACTATAAAAGGAACAAAACTGTCCCTTGAGGTCCCCCATTTAGAAGGCCCTGAGTAACTTAAACAACTGGTCACTTGACTGACCCCACATTTCACTTAACCTTACTTACATCCATGTTTTTAATTTCCTAGTAAATAGCAAACCCAGACTACCTAGGTACTTTACACTTAACTCCAAAAATCAGAGCCTTACCCCACACACTCCTCATTGTATGTATGTGTTAGACATAGTGGATGCTGGAATTGAGAATGTGTTCTGGGTCTGGTAGTAAGGAATTAGAATTTTAAACTGATAGTGACATGCATATGACTAGAGAACACCAAATCTAAGTTTGTAGGGACTTCCCAAAATGACCTTGCCTAAGGCCATGCAACAAGGATGTTGGGATTACAAACATACTGAAATACTATGTAATGTTGATTTATAATATATTAAGGAATATCTATTGAATGTACACTGTCATATAATAATATTTTATATTGACAATTCAACAAATTAAGATGGAGTTCCACAAATACAAAATATATAATTGTTGAAGGTAGTAAAATACAAAGGTGTTGGTTTATATGATGGAGGGTATGATCTTGGCTTAGATGAGTTAATCAGGGAACTTAAAGAAGGGAAGAGAAGCAAGGGAATACAAGACATTAATCAAAAGAAGACATGATATGGAGCATAACAAAAAGCATGGAGGACATGGGGAGTTAGAGAGAAGGGGGTTGGGGTAAATTGGAAGGGGAAGTGAATCATGAGAGACTATGGACTCTGAAAAGCAATCTGAGGGGTTTGAAGTGGCATGGGGGTGGGAGGTCGGGGTACCAGGTGGTTGGTATTATAGAGGGCACGGATTGCATCAAGCACTGGGTGTGGTGAAAAAATAATGATACTGTTATGCTGAAAATAAATAAATAATTAAAAAGTTAAAAATTCAAATATAAAAAGGAAAATTTAACCTCTATCTCTTCACAGATGACATGACACTTTATGTGGAATACCCAAAAGACCACCTCAAAATTGCTAGAACTCATACATAAATTCAACAATATGGCAGGATACAAAATCAATGTACAGAAATAAGTTACATTAATATATAATACCAATGTTACTGAAGAAAGGTAAATTAAGGAATTGATTCTATACATAATTGCACCAAAAACCATAACATAATTATGAGTAAGCCTAACCAACAAGGCAAACGATCTGTATTCTGGAAACTACACAATATTTATGAAAAAAAGCTGGAAAAGATACAAAGAATTGGAAAAGCATTTTATGTTCATGGATTCGAAGAATAAATATTATTAAAATGTATTTGCTGCTCAGAGAAATCTACAAAATTAATGCAATCTCTATCAAAATACCATGCACATTTTTCACAGAACTTGAACAAATAGTCTTATAATTTGTATGGAAACAAAAAGATCCTAATTCACCAGGGAATGTTGGAAAAGAAAACAAAAGCTGGTGGCATCATAATGCCTGTGTTCCAGCTATATTACAGAGCTGTAATCTCTGTAATTACAGCATGGTAATGGCACAAAAATAGACAGATCAATGGAACAATATAGAGTGTCCAGAAATGGACCCTCAACTCTACAGCCCATTAATCTTTGTCAAATCAGGAAAGACTATTTAATGGGGAAAAAAAGAAAAAAAAAACTCCTCACTAAATGGTGCTGTGACAGTTGGACAGCCACATGAAGAAGGATGAAATTGGACCATTCTCTTACACCATACACAAAGCTAAACTAAAAATGGATGAATGACATAAATATCAGACAGGAATCCTTCAAAATCTTAAAAGAGAACAAGGAAAATAACCTCTTCAATCTTGACTGCAGCAACTTCTTGCAAGACACATCTATAAAGACAAGGGAAACAAAAGCAAAAATGAACTATTGAGATATTATCAAGAAAAATTCTTCTGAAGAGTGAAGGAGACAATCAACAAAACTAAAAGGCAACCAGCAATATGGGAAAATACATTTGCAAATAAAATACCAGTTAAAAGGCTGGTATCCAAATTCTATGAAGACCTTCTCAAATTCAACACCCAAAAAACAAATAAACCAGTCAAAAAATGGGCAGATGGGGCGCCTGGGTGGCTCAGTGGGTTCAGTCTCTACCTTTGGCTCAGGTAATGATCTCAGGGTCCTGGGATCAAGTTCCACATTGGGCTCTCAGCTCAGCAGGGATTCTGCTTCCCTCTCCCCCTCTCTCTGCCTGCCTCTCTAACTACATGTGATCTGTCATATAAATAAATAAAACCTTTAAAAAAATGGGAAGAAAACATGAAGAAACACTACTCCAAAGAAGACATATAAACAGCCAACAGACACATAAATAATGCTACATATCACTTGCTATCAGGGAAATACAAATCAAAATCACAATGATATACTAAATTACACAAGCTAGAATGGCTAAAATTAACAGGACAGGAAACAACAAATGATGGCAAGGATTCAGAGGAAGGGAAACCTTCTTATACTAATGGTGGGAATGCAAGGTGGTACAACCACTATGGAAAACAGAATGGAGTTTCCTTAAAATGCTAAAAATAGAAGCACCCTATGACCCAGCAATTACACACCTATGTATTTAACCCAAAGATACAGATGTAGGGAAAGAAGGGACATATGCACCCCAATGTTCATTGCAACAATGTCCAAAGTAGCCAAACTGTGGAAGAAGCCAAAATGTCCTTCAGCAGATGAGTAAGTAAATAGTGTGTGCTTTATATATACAATGGAATATTACTCAGCCATCAGTCAGATGAATATGTATCGTTTACATCAACATGAATGGAACTGGATGATATTATGCTGAGTGATGTAAGTCAAGCAGAGAAAGACAATTATATGACATATGACACATATGAGTTTCACTCATATGTGGAATATAAAGAATAGTGCAGAGGAAAATAGGGTAAGGGAGGTAAAAACTGAATGGGAAGAAATCAGAGAGGGAGACTAACAATGAGAGACTCTTGACTCAGGAAAGAGATTTGCAGATAGGGTTGTGGGTGGGTGTTGGGATAACTTGGTGATGGACATTAATGAATATATGTGATGTGAGGAGCACTAGATGTTTTATGAAAGAAATATATCATTGAACATTTTCCCAAAGCCTATCAATGTACTATATGTTGGCTAATTGAATTTAAATTAAAAAAAAAAAAGAAAAAAAAAGTAGGGGCAGAAGATGTGATAGATATTTCCCTACAGAAGATATCCAGATGGTGACCAGACATATGAAAAGATGTTCATCATCACTCATCATCAGGGGAAAGTAACTGAAAAGTTCAATGTGATATCACCTTACACCTCTCACAATGAAAAAAATGAAAAACACAAGAAACAAGAAGTGTTGGTGAGGAAGATGAGATAGTGGAACCCTCTTGCGCTATTGATGAAAATGCAAATTGGTGCAGCTACTGTGGAAAAGAGCATGGAATTTCCTCAAAACATTAAAAATAAAATTACCTTTCAACCCAGTAATAGCTCTACTGGGCATTTTCCTCAAAATGCAGAAACACTAACACAAAGGTGTACAATCAACTCCCCCCCAATTTTTTTAGCCACATTATTTACAAAGATAAATGATGGAAGCAAGCTGTGTCTAATAATTGATGGAGAGAGAAGAGTTACAATGGTATAATAGTTGGCCATAAAAAAAATAAAAATTAAATCTTTGGGAGGCTCAGTCAATAAGGTCAGGTCATGATCTCAAGGTTCTGGGACTGAGGCCCCTGTCAGGTCCCCAGTCAGCAAGAAACCTACTTCCCTCTTCCTCTCTGTTCCTCTCACCATTCTCATGCTATCTGTCCTTCAAATAAATAAGTCTTTAAAAAATAATGAAATCTTGCTTTTTATGTACACCTGAAATTAATATACCACTGCATGTTAGTTATATTGGAATTAAAAAAATAGTTTGTTACTAACATAAAATATAACCACAGATCAATGGAACAGGATAGAGAATGCAGAAATACAGTGATGCCTATATGGTTAATTTATCTATGAAAAAATAAGTGAGACTATGCAATTAGGAAAAGGTAGTCTCTCCAATAAATGGTGTTGGGAAAAGTAGACAGCAACAAACAAAGGGATGAAATTGGGTCACTTTTTCACCACAAACACACACACACACATATCAAAATAGATTAAAGACCTAAATATGAAACCTGAAACCATAAAACTTCTAAAACAGACAATTATTTCTTATACACTAGCATTAGCATCATATTTATAAGCATGATTCCTCACCCAAGGGAAAGAAAAGAAAATTAAACTGCTGGGATTACATTAAAAAACAACAACTACAAACTTTTACATAGTGGATGAAACCAAAATTTACACAACACAAGAAAGTCAAATGCAAACTAGTTAATGAGAGAAGATATTTATAAATAATATATCTTTTAAATTCCTGTCTGAAATATGTAAAAAACTTGCACAGCTAAACACCATAAAGAACAAATAATTCATGAAATTATGGGCATTACAGCTGAATAGATATTTTCCACCAGACATACAGTTGACCAATATACATGACTCAACATCAGTTATCATCAAGGAAATTTAAATCAAAATGAAATGAGATCTTCACCTCACTCTAAGAGCTGGCAAGAATGTAGGGGATAAAAGAAACTGTGCACATTTGCTAAACTGGTGTACCCATTGTGTACCATTGCACTGTGGTACAACACAGTGAGTTTCCTCAAGAAATTAAAAATACAAATACAATGTTATGTAGTAATTCTACTACTGGATATTTACCCAAGGAGAATGAAAGCACCCATTTAGAAGGTTAGGGGCTCTTTTATATTTATCACATAATTGTTTACAATAGCCAAGTTATGGAAGCAACCCAAGTGTCCATGAAAGAAGGTATATCACATAAAAAACCTGAGATCCTGTTCTTTGCAAAAACATGGATAAGCATAGAAGGTATTATGTTAACAGATATAAGTCAGACACAGACAAATGCCATGTATTCATTATACCTGGTCTCCAAAAAACAAAGCATGAGCAAACAAGAAAACAAACGGACTCATAAATACAGGGAACAAGCTGGTAATTGTCAGAGGAAAAACAGTGAGGATATATTCAAAATAAAAAAAGAAACTTAAGAGATACAAACTTCCAGTTATAAAATATATAAGTCAAAGAGAGAGGAGAATGGAGTTGGGAGAAATTGGAAGGGGAGGTAAACCATGAGAGACTATGGACTCCAAAAAACAATCTGAGAGGTTTGAAGTGGGGGGAAGGTGGGAGGTTGGGGTACCGGGTGGTGGATATTATGGAGGGCATGGATTGCATGGAGCACTGGGTATGGTGAAAAAATAATGAATACTGTTTTTCTGAAAATAAATAAATTAATTTATAAAAAAAAGTACAGCATATGGCATGTGCATAATAAAATTGTAAAATATTTTAATTATTATAATAATCATTGTTATTTTATATATAATTACATATATGTTATAATAATAACAATATGGTGGGAGATGGCATATGTTGAGCTTTGAGTATTATGTAGAGTTGTTGAATATCTATACATCTGAAACCAATATAGCATTGCATGCTAACTATAATTCAATAATAAAAAATAAAAATAGATAAATTTAGGTTTACATTAGAAAACTGGATATACAATTGGGAAAAGGGATTCGAATAATTGGTGTTGTGGAAAACTGGAAACCTACAAATAAAATGACAAAATGGGACCACTATTTTACATTATATAGAAAAATAAATTCAAAATGGATTAAAGACTTGAATGTAAAAACTAAAATTATAAAAGTCCCATAGAAAACATAGGGTGTAAGCTCCTTGACATCAGTCTTAACAATATTATTTTTGTACCAATCACATCAGGCAATGGCAACAAAAGCTAAAACAAACAGGCGGCATTGCATCAACCTAAGCTTTTGTTAATAAAATAAATCACCAACAGGGGAATTCTACCAAACATTTAAAGAAGGATGAATAAATTTTCTTCTGAAGCTGTTTCAAAATATAGAAATAGAAAGATAACTTCCAATCTTGTCCAATAAAACTAGCATTACCTTGATTCAAAAACGCCACCAAAAAGAATTACAGACTAATATGCTTGATGAACATGGATGCAAAAATCCTCACTTAGGTATTAGCTAAGGGGATCCAACAGTACATTGAAAGGATTGTTCACCACAACAAAGTGGGCTTTATTCCTGAGCTGCAAGAATGGCTTAACATCTGCAAGTTAATTAGTGTAATGTGCCACATTAACAAAAGAAAGGACAAGAACCACATGATTCCCTCAATATATGCAGAAAAAAAACCCATTTTCCAAATACAGCATATTTTCTTGATTAAAACTCTCTACACACCTCAAAAGCAGAGAAGACATCTATGAAAAACCCTGAAAGAATATCATTCTCAATGAGGAAACACTGACAGCTTTCCTCCTAAGGTCAGCAACACAACAGGGATGGCCACTCTCACCACTCTTGTTCAACATAGAACTAGAAGTCTTAGCATCAGCAGACAACAAAAAGACATAAAAGGCACTCACATCAGCAAAGAAGTCAAACTTTCACTCTTCACAAATGATATGATTCTTTATTTTGAAAACCCAAAAGATGTCAACCAAAAATTGTTAGAACTCAAACAAGAATTCAGCAAAGTGGCAGGATAAAAATTGTACAAAATTCAGTTGCATTTCTGCACAAAATAAACCACCAATAGAATGAAAAGTCACCTGACCAAGTAAAAGGAAACATTTAAATTTTTTTATTTATAATTATGTATTCAATTAAATTAACTTGTACATCTGATTAGGGGTTAATATTCAAAATGTTAAGAATTTATATGACTGGTTGGGGGAGGAGTCAAGATGGCAGAGAAGTAGCAGGCTGAGACTACTTCAGCTACCAGGAGATCAGCTAGATAGCTTATCTAAAAATTGCAAACACCTGCAAATCCATCGGCAGATCGAAGAGAAGAACAGCAATTCTGGAAACAGAAAAACAACCACTTTCTGAAAGGTAGGACCGGCGGAGAAGTGAATCCAAAGCGATGGGAAGATAGACCCCGGGGGGAGGGGCCGGCTCCCGGCAAGCGGCGGAGCAACAGAGCACAAAATCAGGACTTTTAAAAGTCTGTTCCGCTGAGGGACATCACTCCAGAGGCTAAACCAGGGTGAAGCCCACGTGGAGTCAGCGTGGCCTCAGGTCCCGCAGGGTCACAGAAGAATCGGGAGTGTCTGAGTGTCGCAGAGCTTGCGGGTATTGGAACAGGAAAGCCAGCTACAGAGACAGAGCTGACAGTAAGATCACAGCTCGGTGTTACCTTGAACCGGTCGCAGGCTCGGTGAGCTCGGAGAGCGACCGGAGGTCAGGCAGACGGGAGTTACTGGGCCCTGTTCTCTGAGGGCGCACTGAGGAGTGGGGCCCCGGGCTCTCGGCTCCTCCGGGCCAGAGACCAGGAGGCCACCATTTGTATTCCCGTCCTCCGGAACTCTATGCAAAGCGCTCAGGGAACAAAAGCTCCTGAAAGCAAACCTGAGTAGATTACTCACCCAGGCCCCTGGTAAGGGCGGTGCAATTCCACCTGGGGCAAAGACACTTGAGAATCACTACACCAGGCCCCTCCCCCAGAAGATCAACAAGAAATCCAGCCGAGACCAAGTTCACCTACCAAGGAGTGCGGTTTCAATACCAAGGAGAGCAGCAGAATTCCAGAGGAGGAGAAAGCAAAGCACGGAACTCATGGCTTTCTCCCTGTGATTTTTTTTAGTCTTGCAGATAAATTAATTTTTTTCTTTTTCATTTTTTGTTTTTTTTTTTTCTCGCCTTCTGGTAAATTTTTTTTTAACTTTTACCCTTTTCTTTTTTAACGTTTTTTTAACTAGTTTATCTAATATATATATATATTTTCTTTTTTATATTTTTCTTTATTCGTTTTCTTTTTTTAAATTCCTTTCTTTTCTTTTTTTTTTTCTTTTTTTGTTTTTTTTTTTTCTTTCTCCCTTTTTGAACCTCTTTTTATTCCCTTTCTCCCCCCTCACGATTTGGGATCTCTCCTGATTTGGTTAAGGCATATGTTCCTGGGGTTGTTGCCACACTTTTAGTATTTTACTTGCTCCTTCATATACTCTTATCTAGATAAAATGAGAAGACGGAAAAATTCACCACAAAAAAAAGAACAAGAGGCAGTACCGAAGGTTAGGGACCTAATCAATACAGACATTGGTACTATGTCAGATCTAGAGTTCAGAATGACAATTCTCAAGGTTCTAGCCGGGCTCGAAAAAGGCATGGAAGATATTAGAGAAACCCTCTCCGGAGATATAAAAGCCCTTTCTGGAGAAATAAAAGAACTAAAATCTAACCAAGTTGAGATCAAAAAAGCTATTAATGATTTGCAATAAAAAATGGAGGCTCTCACTGCTAGGATAAATGAGGCAGAAGAAAGAATTAGTGATATAGAAGATCAAATAACAGAGAATAAAGAAGCTGAGCAAAAGAGGGACAAACAGGAGCGCCTGGGTGGCTCAGTGGGTTGGGCCGCTGCCTTCAGCTCAGGTCATGATCTCAGGGTCCTGGGATCGAGTCCCGCATTGGGCTCTCGGCTCAGCAGGGAGCCTGCTTCCTTCTCTCTCTCTCTGCCTGCCTCTCAGTGTACTTGTAATTTCTCTCTGTCAAATAAATAAATAAAATCTTTAAAAAAAAAAAGAGGGACAAACAGCTACTGGACTACGAGGGGAGAATTCGAGAGATAAGTGACACCATAAGACAAAACAACATTAGAATAATTGGGATTCCAGAAGAAGAAGAAAGAGAGAGGGGAGCAGAAGGTATACTGGAGAGAATTATTGGGGAGAATTTCCCCAATATGGCAAAGGGAACGAGCATCAAAATTCAGGAGGTTCAGAGAACGCCCCTCAAAATCAATAAGAATAGGCCCACACCCCGTCAACTAATAGTAAAATTTACAAGTCTCAGTGACAAAGAGAAAATCCTGAAAGCAGCCCGGGAAAAGAAGTCTGTAACATACAATGGTAAAAATATTAGATTGGCAGCAGACTTATCCACAGAGACCTGGCAGGCCAGAAAGAGCTGGCATGATATTTTCAGAGCACTAAACGAGAAAAACATACAGCCAAGAATACTATATCCAGCTAGGCTATCATTGAAAATAGAAGGAGAGATTAAAATCTTCCAGGACAAACAAAAACTGAAAGAATTTGCAAACACCAAACCAGCTCTACAGGAAATATTGAAAGGGGTCCTCTAAGCAAAGAGAGAGCCTAAAAATGGTAGATCAGAAAGGAACAGAGACCATATACAGTAACAGTCACCTTTACAGGCAATACAATGGCACTAAATTCATATCTCTCAATAGTTACCCTGAATGTTAATGGGCTAAATGCCCCTGTCAAAAGACACAGGGTATCATTATGGAAAAAAAACAAAACCCATCTATATGTTGCCTCCAAGAAACTCATTTTAAGCCCGAAGACACCTCCAGATTTAAAGTGAGGAGGTGGAAACAAATTTACCATGCTAATGGACATCAGAAGAAAGCAGGAGTGGCAATCCTTATATCAGATCAATTAGATTTTAAGCCAAAGACTATAATAAAAGATGAGGAAGGACACTATATCATACTCAAAGGGTCTGTCCAACAAGAAGATTTAACAATTTTAAATATCTATGCCCCCAACGTGTGAGCAGCCAACTATATAAACCAATTAATAACAAAATCAAAGAAACACATCAACAATAATACAATAATAGTAGGGGACTTTAACACTCCCCTCTCTGAAATGGACAGATCATCCAAGCAAAAGATCAGCAAGGAAATAAAGACCTTAAACGACACACGGGACCAGATGGACATCACAGATATATTCAGAACTTTTCATCCCAAAGCAACAGAATACACATTCTTCTCTAGTGCACATGGAACATCCTCCAGAATAGATCACATCCTCGGGTCTAAATCAGGACTCAACCAGTATCAAAAAATTGGGATCATTCCCTGCATATTTTCAGACCACAATGCTCTAAAGCTAGAACTCAACCACAAAAGGAATTTTGAAAAGAACCCAAATACATGGGGACTAAACAGCATCCTTCTAAAGAATGAATGGGTCAACCGGGAAATTAAAGAAGAATTGAAAAAAATCATGGAAACAAATGATAATGAAAATATAATGGTTCAAAATCTGTGGGACACTACAAAGGCAGTCCTGAGAGGAAAATATATAGCGGTGCAAGCCTTTCTCAAGAAACAAGAAAGGTCTCAGGTACACAACCTAACCCTACACCTAAAGGAGCTGGAGAAAGAACAAGAAAGAAACCCTAAGCCCAGCAGGAGAAGAGAAATCATAAAGATCAGAGCAGAAATCAATGAAATAGAAACCAAAAAAACAATAGAACAAATCAACGAAACTAGGAGCTGGTTCTTTGAAAGAATTAATAAAATTGATAAGCCCCTGGCCCAACTTATCAAAAAGAAAAGAGAAAGGACCCAAATAAATAAAATCATGAATGAAAGAGGAGAGATCACAACTAACACCAAAGAAATACAAACTATTATAAGAACATACTATGAGCAACTCTACGCCAACAAATTTGACAATCTGGAAGAAATGGATGCATTCCTAGAAACATATAAACTACCACAACTGAACCAGGAAGAAATAGAAAGCCTGAACAAACCCATAACCAGTAAGGAGATTGAAACAGTCATTAAAAATCTCCAAACAAACAAAAGCCCAGGGCCAGACGGCTTCCCGGAGGAATTCTACCAAACATTTAAAGAAGAACTAATTCCTATTCTCCTGAAACTGTTCCAAAAAATAGAAATGGAAGGAAAACTTCCAAACTCATTTTATGAGGCCAGCATCACCTTGATCCCAAAACCAGACAAGGATCCCATCAAAAAAGAGAGCTATAGACCAATATCCTTGATGAACACAGATGCGAAAATACTCAACAAAATACTAGCCAATAGGATTCAACAGTACATTAAAAGGATTATTCACCACGACCAGGTGGGATTTATTCCAGGGCTGCAAGGTTGGTTCAACATCCGCAAATCAGTCAATGTGATATGACACATCAATAAAAGAAAGAACAAGAACCATATGATACTCTCAATAGATGCTGAAAAAGCATTTGACAAAGTACAACATCCCTTCCTGATCAAAACTCTTCAAAGTGTAGGGATAGAGGGCACATACCTCAATATCATCAATGCCATCTATGAAAAACCCACCGCAAATATCATTCTCAATGGAGAAAAACTGAAAGCTTTTTCGCTAAGGTCAGGAACACGGCAGGGATGTCCATTATCACCACTGCTATTCAACATATTACTAGAGGGCCTAGCCTCAGCAATCAGACAACAAAAGGAAATTAAAGGCATCCAAATTGGCAAAGAATAAGTCAAACTATCACTCTTTGCAGATGATATGATACTATATTTAGAAAACCCAAAAGCCTCCACTCCAAAACTGCTAGAACTTATACAGGAATTCAGTTAAGTGTCAGGATATAAAATCAATGCACAGAAATCCATTGCATTTCTCTACACCAACAACAAGACAGAAGAAAGAGAAATTAAGGAGTCCATCCCATTTACAATTGCACCCAAAACCATAAGATAACTAGGAATAAACCTAACCAAAGAGGCACAGAATCTATACTCAGAAAACTATAAAGTACTCATGAAAGAAATTGAGGAAGACACAAAGAAATGGAAAAATGTTCCATGCTCCTGGATTGGAAGAATAAATATTGTGAAAATGTCTATGCTACCTAAAGCAATCTACACATTTAATGCAATTCCTTTCAAAGTATCATCCATCTTTTTCAAAGAAATGGAATAAATAATTCTAAAATTTATATGGAACCAGAAAAGACCTCGAATAGCCAAAGGGATATTGAAAAGAAAGCCAACGTGGGTGGCATCACAATTCCGGACTTCAAGCTCTATTACAAAGCTGTCATCATCAAGAAAGCATGGTACTGGCACAAAAACAGACACATAGATCAATGGAACAGAATAGAGAGCCCAGAAATAGACCCTCAACTGTACAGTCAACTAATATTCGACAAAGCAGGAAAGACTGTCCATTGGAAAAAAGACAGCCTCTTCAATAAATGGTGTTAGGAAAATTGGACAGCCACATGCAGAAAAATGAAATTGGACCATTTCCTTACACCACACACGAAAATAGACTCAAAATGGATGAAGGACCTCAATGTGCGAAAGGAATCCATCAAAATCATTGAGGAGAACACAGGCAGCAAGCTCTTCGACCTCAGCCGCAGCAACGTCTTCCTAGGAACAATGCCAAAGACAAGGGAAGCAAGGCAAAAATGAACTATTGGGATTTCATCAAGATCAAAAGCTTTTGCACAGCAAAGGAAACAGTTAACAAAACCAAAAGACAACTGACAGAATGGGAGAAGATATTTGCAAATGACATATCAGATAAAGGATTAGTGTCCAGAATCTATAAAGAACTTAGGAAACTCAACACCCAAAGAAAAATAATCCAATCAAGAAATGGGCAGAGGACATGAACAGACATTTCTGCAAAGACGACATCCAGATGGCCAACAGACACATGAAAAAGTGCTCCATATCACTCGGCACCAGGGAAATACAAATCAAAACCACAATGAGATATCACCTCACACCAGTCAGAATGGCTAAAATCAACAAGTCAGGAAATGACAGATGCTGGCGAGGATGCGGAGAAAGGGGAACCCTCCTACACTGCTGGTGGGAATGCAAGCTGGTGCAGCCACTCTGGAAAACAGCATGGAGGTTCCTCAAAATGTTGAAAATAGAACTGCCCTATGACCCAGCAATTGCACTACTGGGTATTTACCCTAAAGACACAAACGTAGTGATCCAAAGGGGCACGTGCACCTGAATGTTTATAGCAGCAATGTCCACAGTAGCCAAACTATGTCCATCAACAGATGAATGGATCAAGAATATGTGGTATATATACACAATGGAATACTATGCAGCCATCAAAAGAAATGAAATCTTGCCATTTGCGACAACATGGATGGAACTAGAGCGTATCATGCTTAGCGAAATAAGTCAAGCAGAGAAAGACAACTGTCATATGATCTCCCTGATATGAGGAAGTGGTGATGCAACATGGGGGCTTAAGTGGGTAGAAGAAGAATCAATGAAACAAGATGGAATTAGGAGGGAGACAAACCATAAGTGACTCTTAATCTCACAAAACAAACTGAGGGTTGCTGGGGGGAGGGGGGTTGGGAGAAGGGTGTGGGATTATGGACATTGGGGAGGGTATGTGCTTTGGTGAGTGCTGTGAAGTGTGTAAACCTGGTGATTCACAGACCTGTACCCCTGGGGATAAAAATATATGTTTATAAAAAATAAAAAATTAAAAGACAAAAAAAATAAAATAAAATCTTTTTAAAAAATTAAAAAAAAAGAATTTATATGACTGTAAGGGCCTATTTAGCCAGAGTGATTCCATCCGGTTAAACAGTGATTTTGTTGTTTTTGCAGTAAAACTTAAACTGACCCTGCCCCCCCAAGGAGGAACTTACTTAAAAACAAGTCCAGGAAACCAGTAAAATGTGGTTGACTAGTCCTTGATAACAGGGCCCAAATACAAGGGTGGGTCAGGTCAGGTAGAGATAACAGTCCGAATGCAGGGATGAGTTTGGTCAGGTGGAAAAATCCAATCAGTGGAGCACACATACTGTCTCCCTAGCTATGAAGGAATGTGGGCCCCACCTTTTGAGTGCCTTTTGGGTGTCAATTCTGACCAAGGTGATAGGCTAGTTCAAATAACTACTATGGGGTGAATTGTAATTCAATTGGTCACCCGTGTGTGACCTAGCATGACTGTACAGCTTTCTCTGTGTGTTGCAATCTCATTGGCCACCTGTGTGTGGCCAGGCTCAACCAAATGGTCTTTGCTCTATAAAAGTTAGTCTGTGAGGCTGGGAGGGGTCACCCTTTCTGTAAGAGGCAGCTCCAAATGATCAGTTAGATTCTCGATGCTTGGCACAAAATAAAGCTTTGTTTGACCTTCACTTTGTATCAGTCTCACTCCTTTGATTACGGACCTATCATTGAGGGACCCATCATTGGGGTACCTTTCATGACTGAATTTAAAAAGAAAACAACATGACCAAATCATGGACAGAGGTCTTACATACACGATTTTCCAAGAAGACATAGAAATGACCCATAGGAATCATTAGAAGGTGCTCAATACCAATAATCATCACAATGCTAACCAAAAGTACAATTAGATATCTGCTCACACTTGTAAAATTAGCTATTATCAAGAAGGCAAAAAATAAGAAGTGTTGGCAAGTATGTGGACAAAAGGGTACCCTTATACACTGTTGGTGGGATTGCAAATTAGTTTAACTACTATGAAAGCAATATGGAGGTTCCTCCAAAAATTAAATTAGAACTATTGTACAATCCAGCAATTTCACCTCTGGATATTTATCTTGAGAAAATAAAAACATCAATTCAAGAGGATATATGTACTCATATGTTCATTGAAGCATTATTTATGATATCCAAGATAGGAAAGCAAAGTATCCATTGATAGAAGAATGGATAAAGAATATATACATAGTCATTTAAAAAAAAAAGATCTTTCCATTTGTTCCAACGTATATGATTTTAGTGGTATTACACAAAGTGAAGTAAGTCAGACAAAGGAAGACAAACAATATATGATTTCACTTACACATAAAATCTAAAAAAAGAGAAAAGATAGGAAAATAAACAAAACAAAACAGGGGCACCGGAGTGGCTCAATGGGTTAAAGCCTCTGTCTTCAGCTCAGGTCATGATCCCAGGGTCCTGGGATCGAGCCCCACATCAGGTTCTCTGCTCAGCATGGAGCCTGCTTCCTCTTCTCTCTGCCTGCCTCTCTGCCTACTTGTGATCTCTTGTCAAATAAATAAATAAAATATTAAAAAAATTAAAAATAAACAAAACAAAACAGAAATACAATCATAGATAAAGGACATGAACTGTAAATTTCCAGTGTAGGGGAAATGATAAGGGTGCATAAAATAGGCAAAGTTTATTAAAGGGACAAATTTACAGTTGTAACAAAAATAAGTTAATGGATGTTGCAATGTACAGCATAAGATATATAATCAATTACATTGTATTAACTTTGTGTGGTAAGAAATGATAACAAGACTAATTATGGAGATTATTTTTTAATGTGCCATAATATTGAAGCACTGTGATGTTTCATATTGTATGCCAATTATATTTCAACTAAAACAATTTTACAAGTAAAAAAAATTATTCTGTAAATTATAGCAACACTTACAATTTTATATTGGTTTAACCATTAAATCTAGTAACTTAATGGGGCATTCCCCACCTTAATCATTACATCTTTTTTCTCCCAAATATAGATCATGATAAATATATTTTATATCATATACAAAAGGGGGATATGACTATTATGTAATCAAGCTTGAGGATATTGAATCATAGCTAGAGACTAGTTTTAGATGCCATCTTTTAAAAATCTATCTTGTTCAATTAAAAGTGACAATTCTCTCTCTCACTCTCCATTTATTTATATTTTGAATTAATATCAGCATGAAAATAATTAAGTAAAATATGTCTAAGATAGTATAGGTATGGTATGTATAAATATACATTTATATTCAAATTGTTGGGATTTTTTTTAACTCCAAATTGCCAAAAGAGAAATAAGAGTTACTAGACTTACCATGCTTAAAAAATAGAGACCTGTAAGGACTGGAAACACAGAAATTCTCATTATGATAGAGGTGTTATCTTTTCTAAGAAGCCCTCCTTGACTTCACTATTAGATTTAATACTTGAACTATATTTGATTTTTCATTGTACTATACACATACATTATAATATCTTACTGATAATGTGTGTCAAATGATTTACTGTTCTTGAAATCCTTGATTAGAGTTCATTTTATTTTGTATTCCATCAGTTTAATCTAGGACTTGGAAATTTATGTGTGTTTGATTAAAATTTTAAATAAATAAGTAAATTCATTAAGTGTTATTTATATATATCCAATTTTTATTGTATCCATATTTGTTTGTTTTTATTCTTCTACTGAAAGAGACTTTTTTTAAGTCTTGATATTTTTTATTATTAGATTCAACAGACATATAATCTAACTTTCAGTAAATGTTTCTACATGTTTTCTCTCAGTGTCTGTATTTATTTTGTTGCATACAAATAACAAACAGTTAATTGATCAGCAGTGCTCCATGGATAAGGCTTTGAGTAGCACTGGCTTAAACTAAATACACATTTTGAAAAATAAATTTTATTTTAACAAGTAAAGTTATGTCTGATAAGGTAATATGAAACAACAAAAATAATGGTTAAGAATAAGAAATAATTGAGCATGAATGAGGTCTAAAATTTTAGCTAGGATAGGGAGGGCACATAATTTATTCCAAACAATTGTGAATATGCAATCATTCATTCATTCAGCATACTAAGTTCCTACTATATGCCAAAGGTTTTTGGAGCCTGAGAATAATAATAGTGAAAAAGAACCACAAATTTCTGAGTTTTCCTTCTGGTTGGGGAGACACTTTTTGGCAGAAAAATATAAGACATGCTCAATGATGAAAGCAAAATGGACTTCTAAGATAGACATCCATTATGGGATAGAGTATAGAGACAGCAGAAAGAGTTGAAATTTGAACTGTGGCTTGAATGACTGGAAATAGGCAAAAGACATGGAGGAAGTATATTCCAGATATGTCACAGGGTATAAATCAGCTGAGGGGCACCTGGGTGGTTCAGTTTGTCAAGCATCTGACTTCAGCTCAGGTCATGATCTCAGGGTACTGGGACCGAGCCCTGATCAGGGTCCTTGCTCAGTGGGGAATCCGCTGGCCTCTCTCCCTCTGTCCCTTTCTCTGCTTATACACCCTGTCTCAGTTGTCTCTCTTTCAAATCATATAAAATAAAAAACTTAAAAAAAAAAAAGAATCTGAGAATGGTTCAGTATCCATAAAGGTCAATTTGAGGCAGTACCTCAGTTAGAAGATTGGAAGGAGGTGAGGTCCCAGAGTTGGTCAGGGATCCGAATTCACAGGCTGAAGTAAGGAGCTTGGAGTTTGCCTTCAGTGTTACAGGAAAGCATTAAGAAATTTTACGCAGAAGGGAGACAACTGTAGGATGTATACACTTAAAATGTTACTCCTGAAGTTTGGTAGTTGTGTGGATAATAGGTTAGGAATATCTGCCTCCATTTCTCAGAGCTCTGTAGTCTGTGGATCACAGCTAAGCAATACACTTCTTCCTGGCATTCTCTGGAATGGGTTCAATATGCAGAAAGGTCTATAAGGGTTGGTCCTTATCAGCCCCACAGAGCAAAAAAGAGAAAACTGTAAAGCATAAAATTTCATGTAAAGATAAGTTTAGTCATTTCTGGAGTGTGTAATTAGCAAATAATTCTGTGGTTTTGTGAATATAAATTCATAATTTATCTATATAAATTATAAATTTGCTTCCCAATGTCCTATGTCCCAATTGCGAATTTCCTATTTCAGAATATATATATATCTATATTCTAAATATATATATAACTATATTCTAAATATATAGATATATATTTATATATAAATAAAAATATATTTATATCTCTATAAAATATATCTATATCTATCTATAAATATATAGCTAGATATTTATATATTTATAAATTTATATTATTATATAATTATCTATATTATATATTATATATAAATATAATATAATATTATATTTATATTATATTAATATATTTATAATCTTATCTATATTTATAATTTATTTATATATTTATGAATATATATATATTTATATATTTATAGACAGATATAGATATAGATATATCTATATAAAATATAGATATATCTATGTAAAATATATCTACAAATATATAGATATATAAACATATATCTATAAATATATAGATGTCTATATATTTATATATGATATAAATATAGATATTATATATGGATATATAGATATATAGATATATTGATATATATATTTATCTATATAGATATATTTATATATAGATATATTTATATATTTATATATAGATATATTTATATATTTATATATAGATATATTTATATATGTAGATATAAATATTAGATATCTATATAAAAATATATCTATAAATATATAGATATCTATATATTTATAGATATATATAAATATAGATATAATATAATATATATAATATATATATAGATAGATATATTTTTATATAGATATAGATATAGATATATTTTATATAGATATAGATCTATCTATAAATATATATTATATATATAATATATAAATATATAAATATCTATCTATAAATATATAATAGATATATATATTTATTTCTGTTATTTTATATATATAGATATATTTTATATATTTTTTACCTATTTATTATTTATATATTATATATATTTACATATAATATAATATAGATCTATATATGTATAGATATATTTTATTTATAAAATATATATATATATTATATATTATATATAAATATATTTAAATATAAATATTATAAATATAATATTTATATTTAAATATAAAATTTAAATATATATTTAAATATATTTATATGTTAAATATTAACTATATTAAATATGAATTAAATATAGATATATTAAATATTTATATATTCATAAATATATAAATAAATATTGAAGTATAAAATATATATTTATATATCTAAATATATATTTATATATCTCTCTATATAGAGAGAGATATCTTAATATATCTCTCTCTATATAAATATATATATTTAGTATATATATTATAAATATATATAGAATATATATATATTTATCTGAATAAAGAGATACAATTCTTCATGTAATACAGACATATATAAGCTACTGTTCACCGCCAACCTATTGTATCCCTTATGTTACACATTTAAATATATGATGAAGTAAACTTTCTTTGGAAATTCATGAGAAAGAATTTTATAACTGTAATTAAAAGTATAATAGAAAATGTTCTGGAGCCTTTTACTCTACACAGTAGTCCATAAACTGAATACTTGACAGTTTTCAGTTTTGTTTTGTTTTGTTTTGTTTTGTTTTGTTTGTTTTCTATTTCCAAGTAATAAGATCACCCAACTGCGATGAAGTTAAATACTCTCTTCCTCTAGCCAAGTATATAATACTTATTTTGGCTTCTTCCTCTCTGGTGACTAATTTGGAAATTCCTCAAAGCTGTTATTCAAAGCCACAGGTGACCTTATAGAAATGATTTTTTATATGCTACCTTTAATTTTAAGGTAACTTTTCAAATGTGGACCATGCATTCCACTATGTTTAGCTGTCAAGCATGGCCTTCATTTGCATTTCTTCCCCCTGCTATAATTTTGAGTACTGGCAGGTCACCAAAGAAGAAAAAAATGTGCATCTACCATCTAGAGTGCAATGTAGGCTTTTTTTTTAATTGTAATTAAGTAGCATAGATATTCATGATTAGATCAAGTTCAGAGGAGCAGAACATCAGAGCCAAGGACTTAAAGGTATAAAGAATAGAAAAATTGCTTTCTAAAGTTTTTTTTTAATAGTAATAGGTACAATCTTTAAGTTTTGCAATAAAACATTTAAAATAGCTCATTTGTTTTATTTTAAAATGTATACATATGGTGTGTTTGCCATGCACATTTAAACTAGAGCTTGAAGTCTCAGTTGCATTTTCATTCCTTTTTTTTTTTTCCAACTTTCCATTTCTGCTCCCAGTGCAGAAAAGCAATTTGAAAATCATAATGGCAGTGGATTTTTTAAAAAGTGAAGTCTACATGACACCCCCAATTACTTGTATGGAAGGCATAAATTTTCTATTAAGTCTAATGGATTAATCCACGGAGGTGGTGTGATGTTTAGAAGGAGATGTTCTCAACAAGGTATCTCTCCTAACATTCAGGGATAAGACCCTGGTTTGATGGGGCATCTGCTGCTCTTCTTGGGCAGACAGATGATTGTACATTAGCTTTTCTTGCCCTCTCGAACTAGTTTATGACTCCCTCCCAGGTCAGCTGATCAATTTAGGATTACTACTTCTCTGCCTTCTTTTCCCTCTGAATTAAAACCCATATAGCACACTGTCCGCTTCTTCTCAATCTGCTTGATAGTCCTTCTATATTCTCCTCTGATAGTCTTCTAACTGATGCAAAGCCCTAGGATTCATTCCCTGGACCTCATCTCTTCACACCCTCTTTCCTCAAGTAACCTGTAACCCCACTTATAATATCAACTATATACAAAACACACAAGTTCATATTGACTTCACCTTGAAACATACATATCCAATTTTAGTCAACCATTATTTTATGGTAGAAAACTTTTATTTTTCAATTTAAAACATTTCTACACAGTTTACCTCCTCCTCTCCCTCTCTCTATTATATATATTATATATAATATAATTTATCTATATAAATTATAAATTTGCTTCCCAATGTCCTATGTCCCAATTGCCAATTTCCTATTTAAGAATATATATATATCTATATTCTAAATATATATATAACTATATTCTAAATATATAGATATATATTTATATATAAATAAAAATATATTTATATCTATATAAAATATATCTATATCTATATCTATCTATAAATATATAGCTAGATATTTATATATTTATAAATTTATATTATTATATAATTATATATATTATATATTATATATAAATATAATATAATATTATATTTATATTATATTAATATATTTATAATTTTAAATATATATATTTATATAAATTTATATAAATTTATAATTTATATAAATTATATATTTATAAAATAAATTTAAATAAATATATATTATATATATAAAATATATATATTATATATATATAATATTACCTTTCAAAACCTCATTAAAATAAAAATACAAGTACAAAAAGGTGTCAGCTTTCAAAAATGAAAAGAAAAGAAAACAGGCTATTAAAAGATAGAACTTTTTCCTACATTTCTTGGAAACAGGCATGGACATTTTAACTTGGTTATCTAATGGTCCTCTCAAAATTAACCTGACCAAAACTCAAGTCCTGATTCACCCAACTGCAACACAGCCCCTTTCTTGTCTTCTTCATCTCAGTGTCTATCAACAATACCCAGTTTTCTAAGGAAAATATAAGTAGTCATCCTCAAACTTCCCAATTTTTTCAAGCTCCCCCCATCATAAAATTCTGCTGGTTGTTCAAACAAACATGCCTACCTGCCCACTTCTCTTCACTGCTATGGCTATGTCCAAGTCACCATTACCTCTTGCCTTCTCTCAGCGTCCCCTCTTGTTTTCCAAACATATGACCCACACCACTACCAGACTTGAAACACACTTTTTATAATTAAACATCCTCTGCTCTTGGAAGTGTAGACCTTGATGTACTGGTGCTTTAACAAATGTGAATTATTATGTTTTTACTGTAATTATCTCTATGTATAAATCTTGATGTATTGTGCACATGGAGGCATATTTTCTGACTGTACTGTGATTTCCTTAAACTGAAATCTTGATTCCATCCATTACTATTTCTCTTTTTTATGAATTTATTCATTTTCAGAATAACAGTATTCATTATTTTTTTTCACCACACCCAGTGCTCCATGCAATATGTGCCCTCTATAATACCCACCACCTGTTATCTCAATCTCCCACCTCCCCCGCCACTTCAAACCCCTAAGATTGTTTTTCAGAGTCCATAGTCTCTCATGATTCACCTCCCCTTCCAATTTCCCCCAACTCCCTTCTCCTCTATAACAATCCTTGTCCTCCATGCTATTTGTTATGCTCCACAAATAAGTGAAACCATATGATAATTGACTCTCTCTGTTTGTCTTATTTCACTTAGCATAATCTCTTCCAGTCCTGTCCATGTTGCTACAAAAGTTGGATATTCATCCTTTCCGATGGAGGCATAATATTCCCTAGTGTATATGGACCACATCTTCCTTATCCATTCGTCTGTTGAAGGGCATCTTGGTTCTTTCCATAGTTTGGCGACCATGGCCATTGCTGTTATAAACATTGGGGTACAGATGGCCCTTCTTTTCACATCTGTATCTTTGGGGTAAATACCCAGGAGTGCAATTGCAGGGTCATAAGGAAGTTTTATTTTTAATTTCTTGAGTAATCTCCACACTGTTCTCCAAAGAGGCTGCACCAACTTGCATTCCCACAAAGAGTGTAAGAGGGTTCCCCTTTCTCCACATCCTCTCCAACACATGTTGTTTCCTATCTTGCTAACTTTGGCCATTCTAACTGGTTTAAGGTGATATCTCAATGTGGTTTTAATTTGAATCTCCCTGAGGGCAAGTGATAAACATTTTTTCATGTGTCTAATAGCCATTTGTATGTCTTGATTGGAGAAGTGTCTGTTCATATATTCTGCCCATTTTTTGATATGATTGCCTGTTTTGTGCGTGTTGAGTTTTAGGAGCTCATTATAGATCCTGGATATCAACCTGTTGTCTTTACTGTCATTTGCAAATATCTTCTTCCATTCCGTGGGTTGCTCTTTATTTTCTTGACTGTTTCCTTTGCTGTGCAGAAGCTTTTGATTTTGATGAAGTCCCAAAAGTTTATTTTCGTTTTTGTTTCCTTTGCTTTTGGAGACATAACTTGAAAGAAGTTGCTGTTGCTGATATCGAAGAGATTACTGCCTATGTTCTCCTCTAGGATTCTGATGCATTCCTGTCTCAGGTTGAGGACTTTTATCCATTTTTAGTTTATCTTTGTGTACAGTGTAAGAGAATGGTCGAGTTACATATAGCTGCCGAGTTTTCCCAGCACTATTTATTGAAGAGATGGTCTTTTTTCCACTGTATATTTTTTCCGGTTTTGTCGAAGATTAATTGACCACAGAGTAGAGGGTCCATATCTGTGCTCTCTACTCTGTTCCACTGGTCTATGTGTCTCTTTTTATGCCAGTACCATACTGTCTTGGTGATTACAGCATTGTAGTAAAGCTTGCAATGAGGTAGTGTGATGCCCACTATTTTATTTTTGTTTTTCAACATTTCCTTAGCGATTCAGGGTCTCTTCTGATTCCATACAATTTTAGGATTATTTGCTCCAGCTTTTTGAAGAATACCGGTGGAATTTTGATCAGAATGGCATTAAAAGACTAGATTCCTCTAGGCAGTATAGTCATTTCAACAATGTTTATTCTCTTGATCCAAGACCATGGAATGGTATTCCATCTTTTTGTGTCTTCTTCAATTTCTTTCCTGAGTATTCTGTAGTTACTCAAGTACAGATCCTTTACCTCTTTGGTTAGGTTTATTCCCATGTATCTTATGGTTCTTGGTACTATAGTAAATGGAATCGATTCTCTAATTTCCCTTTATGTATTTTCATTGTTGGTGTATAAGAAAGCCACTGATTTCTGCACATTGACTTTGTATCCTGCCATGTTGCTGAATTGCTGTATGAGTACTAGTAGTTTGTGGGTGGAGTATTTTGGGTTTTCCATATGAAGAATCATGTAATCTGCAAAGACGGAGAGGTTGACTTCTTCATTGCCAATTTGGATACCTTTTTCTTCTCTTTGGTGTATGATTGCTGTTGCTAGGACTTCTAATACTATGTTGAACAAGAGTGGTGAGAGTGGCCATCCTTGTGTTCCTGATCTCAACGGAAAGGCTGCAAGCTTTTTCCCATTGAAGATGATATTTGCTGTGGGTCTTTCATAGATAGATTTGATGAGGTTCAGGAATGTTCCCTCTATCACTAAACTTTGAAGCATTTTAATCAGGAACAGATGCTGGATTTATTCAAATGTTTTTTCTGCATCAATTGAGAGGACCATGTGGTTCTTCTCTCTTCTCATATTAATTTGTTGTATCACATTGATTGATTTGCAAATGTTGAGCCATCCTTGTATCCCAGGGATGAAACCCACCTGGTCATGGTGGATAATCTTTTTAACGTGCTGTTGGATCCTGTTGGCTAGGATCTTGTTGAGAATCTTAGCATCCGTATTCATCAGTAATATTGGTCTAAAATTCTCCTTTTTTGTAGGATCTTTGCCTGGTTTGGGGATCAGGGTAATTAATGCTGGCTTCATAGAAAGAGTCAGGAAGTTTTCCTTCTGCTTCAAGTTTTTGAAACAGCTTCAGGAGAATAGGTGTTATTTGTTCTTTGAAAGTTTGGTAGAATTCCCCAAGGAATCTGTAAGGTCCTGGGCTCTTGTTTTTTGGGAGGTTTTTGATCACTGCTTCAATCTCTTTACTAGATATCGGTCTATTCAGGTTGTCAATTTCTTCCTGGTTCAATTTTGGGAGATTATAGTTTTTCAGGAATGCATCCATTTCACCAACTTTGTTAAGCTCATTGGCATATAACTGTTGATAATTACTTCTGATGACTATTTCTACTTCCTTGGTGTTAGTTGTGATCTCTCCCTTTTCCTTCAGAATCTTATGAATTTGGGATTTCTTTCTTTTCTTTTGGATTAGTGTGGCCAATGGTTTATCTATCTTATTAAATCCTTCAGAAAACCAGCTTCTCGTTTCATTGATACTTTCTACTGTATCTCTGGTTTCTACCTCATTGATCTCAGCTCTAATCTTGATGATTTCCCTTCTTATGTATGGAGTTGGTTTGATTTGTTGTTGATTCTACAGTTCTTTAAGGTGTAGAGACAGCTGCTGTGTTCTGAATTTTTCAATTTTTGTGAGGGAGGCTTGGATGGCTATGTATTTCTCCCTTAGGACTGCCTTTGCTGTATTCCATAGGTTTTGGACCGAAGTGTCTTCATTCTCTTTGGTTTCCATGAATTGTTTCAGTTCTTCTTTGACCTCCTGGTTGATCCAAGCATTCTTGAGCAAGGTGGTATTTAGCTTCCAGGTTTTGATTTCCTTCTGAACTTTTCTTTGCAATTGAGCTCCAGCTTCAAAGCATTGTAATCTGAGAATATGAAGGGCATAATCTCAGTCTTTTGGTATAGGTTGAGTCCTGATTTGTGACCCAGTATGTGGTCTATTCTGGAGAAGGTTCCATGTGCACTTGAGATGAACGAGTATTCTGTTGTTTTAGGGTGGAATGTTCTGTATATATCTATGAGGTCCATCTGGTCCAATGTGTCATTCAATGCTCTTCTTTCTTTATTGATTTTCTGCTTCGATGATCTGTCTATTTCTGAGAGAGGCGTGTTAAGATCTCCTACAATTAGTGTATTCGTATCAATATGACTCTTTATCTTGATTAACAGTTTTCTTAAGTAATTGGCTGCTCCCATATTGGGAGCACAGATATTTACAATTGTTAGATCATCTTGGTGGATAGTCCCTTTAAGGATTATGTAGTGTCCTTCTGTATCTCTGACTACAGTCTCTAGTTTATATTCTAATTTATCTGATATAAGAATTGCTACCCCAACCTTCTTTTGAGGCCCATTGGCATGAAAAATTCTTCTCCATCCCTTCACTTTCATTTTGGGTGTATCTTTAGGTTCAAAATGCGTCTCTTGTAGACAACATGTGAATGGGTCCTGTCGTTTTATCTAATCTGCAACCCTGTGCCATTTTATGGGCACATTTAGGCCATTCAGATTGAGACTGATTATTGATAGATACGTTTTTGTTGACATTGAGTTACCTTTTAAGTCTTTCTTTATGTAGATTGTCTCTATATTTCTATTCAATGCTATTCTTAGTATTTTTCCTCTTTTACAGAACCCCCCTTAATATTTACTGTAGCGTCATCTTGGTGGTTGCATAGTCTTTTAAGTCTTGCCGGTCTTGGAAACTCTTTATCTCTCCATGCATTTTCAATGTCAGTCTTGCTGGATAAAGTACTCTTGGCTGCATGTTCTTCTCATTTATTGCTCTGAATATATCTTGCCATCATTTTCTGGCTTGCCACATTTCTGTGGACAGGTATGACGTTATTCTGATGGGCTTCCCTCTGTAAGTAAGGAGCCTCTTTGCCCTAGGGGCTTTCAAAAGCTTTTACCTACATTTATAATTCCTCAATTTGACAATCAGGTGTCATGATGTTTTTTTGGAATGTATAATTTTGGGTGGAGACCGTTCAGCCTCTAGTACATGAACGCTGGTTTCATTCGCGAGTTTGGGAAAATTTTCATGAAAGACTTGTTCTACTTTATCTTCTAGACTTCTTTCTTTCTCCTCCATTTCAGGGATTCCAATAATTCTGACGTTGGAACGTTTTATGGCATCATTTATTTCTTATTCTGTTTTCATTGTTTCTAAGCCATTTGTTCCGGGCTTCCTCCTGATCCTTTCTCTCTATCTGTTTGTCCTCCAGATCACTACTTCTATTGTCTGTATCTGTTACCCTAGCTTTGAGGGAGTTTAGATTAGATTGGAACTCATTGAGGGCATTGTGAACCTCCTTCCTGTTAGCTTTAAGCTCTGCCCTATCATTGTGAACATCATCTCTCACCACTTTCAGCTCGGCCCTAATCAATTCTGCTTGGTCATCCATGGCTTTCTCCAATCTAGCTCTTGCCTGGATAATTGTTAACCTGAATTCTCTTTCCAACATATTGTCTATGTTGATAGCCATTAGCTATGTTGCAGAAGATCCATCCTTTGTATTTTTCTTTTGTTGGGCATTCCTCCACCTAGTCATTTTGGTGGGAGATGACTCTACAGATGTAGCTGGATGTGTCAACCGTGGTGCAGTCAAGGTGCACCCTGGAACACCTCTGAGAAATCAGGATTTCCCACCCAGAGGAGAGACAAAAGAAAAGAAAAAGAAAAAGAATAAAAAAAGGAAAGAAAAAAAATAGAGAGAGAGAGAGAGGAAAGAAAGGGAAGATAAAAGAGAAGGTTCAGCCCAAATGGGCCCCAAGCTAAGATTTATTTTGTAGACAAACAAGAACAGACAAACAAAAAGACTGATACAAGGATATAACAAGTGAATAAAGAATATATATGCAAATAAAGGAATAACTTCATCAAAAAGAACCCCATGTGTAAGATTTATATGCTATCAGGACAAACAAAAAATCACAGAAACACTAGTGGAAGAAAAAGATGTGAGCATGGTTATAAATTCTCAGTGTGTGCAAGGAAGGTTGTTTTGATTCTTCCTGGATGTATCTTGATATCTTTGTTTAAGGACTCAACATTCCTAAGATAAAGGGGATTAAAAATTGGTTTACCTAAGAGGTAGTATTCATTGGGGAAAGGGGCTTACTTTGAAGTTTAACTCTATATGAATATTAGAAGGTAAAAATAAAAAGGAATAAACTAGACTAAACTAAAGTAAAATTAAAAAAAGGAATTCAAAAAATAGAAATGCAAAAGAAAAACATAGGTATATGTATCAAAAAGTTCATGTTAGAAGGTTATTATGGAATTCAATGTACTATACAGCTCGCTGTGATGGTAAATAGGTAAAAAAATCATCTATGTATAAAAAAATGAACCAGAATAGTGGGAATGAGTAAAAAATAAAAGTTTTCCTATGAAGTAGTCGTTGTTTTCTTATAGTCCTTTTTTTTCTTTTCTCTCTCTCTTTTTTTTTTTCTTTCTTGGTTTGTTTTCTGGGGGAGTGGCCTGCCTAGTGGGTTTTCAGTCAATGATCTTCCCTGAGTTAAGTCCTCCGGGCCCCCTCCAAGTGGGGGGGGGGCTCTGAGGAAACTGTTTTTTTTTTTCAGGCCTTTGTTCTCTGGCGGTTTTATGGTTGTTCATTTTTTTTTCTCACTTTGATGGCTTTTGATGGTTTTTGTAGTTTTAGAGGAAAAAAAACCGCACCCTGACCTCCCTCTCAGAGAGAAGCCTCAGTCTGGCTGCAGAGCCTAAATAAGTTCCCCCTTGGCCGCTGGCAAAGCAAATTCCAAGTCGCAGTCCCTGTGGACACAGGATCTTTTGCTTGTACACAAAGCCAAGGTAGTGGCGACTGTCTGGGCAGCTTCAGACCGACAAAGTAGTTCCAAGCACAACCACACACTGAGAATTTCCCCCTGGCCTGGGATGGGAGTGCCTGGTCTTTCTGAGTCTAAGAGCGCCCAGCTTGCATGCACCAATTTCAGGGGAGACTGTGGGTCACGCCCGGGTCTCAGGCTCTGAGAACGGGGTGCAGGTCCAAAAGCAATAGGCTGGGCATTCCGTGCACCTCTCTGGGGGGAGAGTTTGTTGCAAGCATCTTAGGCTCTGAAACAGTGGCGCCAATCAAAGGGCGCCAGCTGGGCCTTTGTACTTCTCTCAGGGGAGTATCTCAGGCTCTATAGCAGGGCTCACACATTCTGCTGCCCAGCATGGCTCTCATCCCCTCACAGGAAACGGACCCCACATGTTCTCTGGCGTGCTGGCGGATTAGGGACCAAGTGCTGGTTTCTCGGCCTCACTCTCTCTGCCTCAGCACCAGGGGAGGCTGTCCTGGGACCAGGGACTTAAGCCCCTGTCCCTAGCCACCCCTAGCCACCCCGAT
Source organism: Mustela erminea (assembly GCF_009829155.1). NCBI lineage: Eukaryota > Metazoa > Chordata > Mammalia > Carnivora > Mustelidae > Mustela > Mustela erminea. The sequence continues at coordinate 2,366,214 of NC_045616.1, forward strand.
TCCCACAATTTCCCCCCCCACCACGATCCTTTGCTCTTTTGGAGTTCTTTCAACCAGTCTCCAAGTTAATGCTGGTACCCAGACACAGGGCACACTTGCTCGTATTGGGGTATTACTTTCCAACCAGTTTCCTCTGGTGGCTCCCTCCCCCTTTTGTTTATCTTCCTATATCAGTCCACCGTTCCCACTCCGCTTTACCTGCCCACTGGCGACTTCTGCCCCTGTAGAGATCCAGACGTGTGTAATTCTGATCTCAGGCTGATTTCATGGGTGATCGGAGTTCTTCGGTAGGTAATCAGCTCACTTTGGAGTACAGGCTGTAAAGGCACCCCCTCCTACTTCCCCACCATCTTGTCCCAGCATCCAACTCTTGATTTCATCTCAGGTCATGGTCTCAGGGTCATGAAATCAAGCCCCACAATGAACTCCATGCTCATTGCAGTCTGAAAATTCCTTCTCTCCTTTCCTTTTTCCCCTTCCTATTCCCTTTCATTTGTCCACGTATGAGAAATAAATTTAACTGTTTTCATACCATTCTTCATGGTAATATTTTCATGGTAATTTTTTGGGTAGAGCAGAAATAGAAGAGAGACTCTTTATTTGGAGTTTTAAACAATCACCTAGGGTTTTATTCCTGTGACAACTTTTAAATTTTGAGATAACTTTTTATATTAAATTAGCTGTTTTTATGTGTGCACAATAAGCATTTTATATGCCCAGGTGATTTATTTGGTGCTAAATAACCAGAGACTTAGGTACCTCCAGGACCTAAGATCATTGTATTTCTTACTGTTCACAAACTAATATGAGCGATGGTACATATACCGTGGTAAAAGGTTTACGAAAGCAAGGGGAAATTTTATATTCAAAATATTATCACCTTGACCTATGACATTAGAACTTCTAAGTGATTGTTTCCCACAATTTTGAGATCACTAAAAAGATTTAAGAGTCATAGTTTTGACATTTGTTGGTGTATATTTTCATAATTATACTACAACCTTAGAAGCAACAATCCATGCTGGCTTTATTTTCTGAATTTTTTGCATAATATATGAAGGAATTGCAAGTCAAATTGAAAACAACAATAACAATTAAACAATCAATCAAACAAACAAAACTTTTCTGAGTCACAAGCCATCTCAGCCTCCTCAGTGATTCAGTAAAAGTCTCAATCAACTCCCAGGGCTACTGGTTCACACTTAGGATAGTTTCTATTATCAAATAATTTCTTTAATTACCACGGCTTATTCATATTTTCTTTTTTTTATTGAGCTGAATACAACTTACTTTTGCAAAAAGGTATATTTTGCATTTTCAAATTTATTGTCAACTCACTTTTGTAGTTGTGTTATGAGTTTTACTTGTAACTTCCTAGTCATATGTATTTTATTTAACTATATAAATTTTCATAAGCATTTGTTCTTTAGCTATCTACATAGTAAAGCTAATATAAATATTTTAAATGTATCAAACATTCTTACTTTAAGTATGTAATCTTTTATAACATATTTATGAATAAACCCATCAAAGTATGAAGTTTAAATTTAAAAAAAAAAATATGAGGTACAGAATCTATAGTAGAAAACCAGACCATTATTAGAGGCAGAACCATGAACCACAGTCAACAGAATCTGGTACCAAAAGCCAGATTGTTGCAAGTCAGACTAATAAGATGCCATACCAATGATCTCTAGTAACAACCCAGGAAGCCAAACAATAAACCCAATAACAATCAGACACCAGTGTGAACTTCACTGATAACTGAGAGTTTCTTTATTTATTTTTCCTGCTTCCAATTTTGGACTAAACAGAAAAAGCCAAATATGTACCTCTGGCTTACCTCAACCTCTACATGGCAATAGACTCTAATCAGCATATTCTTGAAGCACTTCCTTGTTCCTTTTTTTTCTTTTCTTTTTTTACAATTCCCCACTTTTCTATCTAACCTTAATAATTTGCCAAACAGAAGTGATAGTTGTTGACTTCCTTGTTAAACAAGTTTTTAATAAATAAATTTTACTTGTGCTTATTTGGTGAGTCTTAGCTACTTCCCCAAATAATAACACTGACAAATTAAAATAAACATCTTCCTTTCTTTATGAAATTCATAAAAACGATTTCTAATTCAACTAAATATCCATAAAAATATACTTATAGCAAAATATGCTGGATATTTCAGCAACATATTCTTGGATTAAATTCACAAATAACTTGTTGAATCTACAATTTATGTTTGCTCATATCAAATTCCAACATTCTTATTAGTATCTAAGACAAAGGAAACATTTATCATCATACAGGAAGATTGCAAACAATAGTAAGAAATTTTGGAACAAATAACTTCATTGTTTCTTACATCTGATTTGTGGAGGTAATTTCTGATATCTCAGAAGATGATACTTACCACCTGCTTCAAGACACAGATGAGTTTCTGACTTCTGAGAATTTACAGCACAACAAACAGCATCTCCAAGTGTAATTCATAGCCAGAATCCTAGGTCTTTTCCTGGAGATGAGCTTACCAAAAGGGATGGATTAGAGAGTGAAGACATGATGTAGGTATGAGTGGAGATAGGTAGGCACTTTGGTGAAATGGATGAACATATTTGGGCAAACACTCTGGGCCCATCCTTTATTTTGTTGTGTTGTTAATTCCTAAGGTAATATATTTATAACTTGTCTCTTGCTTTATCTCATCCTGTTTTATCTTTCTAGAGTTTATGTAAATTATAGTCTTAAAATTACTTTCATATATATAAATCACATGCTGCTAATATGCATGTAAAATATGTAACATAGTGCAAATATATATATAGCATATTATCTATATATTATTCTATATGTTTATATAATATATGGAATAATATATATTCATGTATTATTTAAACATTACATATAAATTATATAATACTCTAAATACTAAATATATGTTATATATTTGTAATATATATATATAATTTATATAACCAAAATATATAGATATGTGTATATTTTATTTTAGGTATAAGATAGAATGTGTGATTACATAATATATACCTTAGTTTTATTTAATTTCTTTCTTATGTGGAACAGCATTGTCAATATGGTAGCCACAAAGTATCATTGGCTATTGAGCACTTGATATGTGTGTACTCCAAATTGATACACCCTATGAGTATAAAATAAACATTGTGTGTAGAAAAGATAGTATAAAAATCTGAAATATTGGGATGTCTGGGTGGCTCAATTGGTGGAGAAATTGTCTTCAGCTTGGTCATGATCCCAAGGTTCTGTTAACAAGTCTTGCATCTGGCTCCCTGCTCAATGAGGAGCCTGCTTCTCCCTCTACCTGATGCTCCCCCTGCATGTACTCTTGCTTTTGCTCTCTTACTCTCTCATTGATAAATAAACAAATATAAATGAATAAATAAATAAATATATTTTTTAAAAATCTAAAATAAATCAGTAAATAATATTATTTCCTTATACATTATAATGAAAATATTTAGATACAAAAGATGAATAAAATTTATTTTTAAAATTATTTTCCGTTTTCAAAACGTTATTTTAAGCTTTCCAATTGAAAATTTAATAGAAGTGGGAGGAGTTAAGATGACAGACTAGTAGGGAGATCCTATGCTTACCTTGTCCCACGAAAACAGTTAGATAAGTATTAAATCACTCTGAACATGCAAGAAATTGCTCTAAGGACTAAGGGAACAACTGCACAACTAGAGGGAGAAAATAGACCATGTCATGGAAGATAGAAGAGACATAGACCTTATCTGAGGAAGAAAAGAATGGCAGGTGATTTTGAGGAAAAGGAACCCTGATTATGGAGAAAAGAGAGAAAGAGAAAGAGAGCAGCGTGCAAAGGATTGGACAAGAAACACACTTCCACAAAACATTTGCCTGGGAAAATGAAATTGCCTGATTATATTAACCTTTAACAGAGTGGAGCTCAAAAACTGAAGTTTACAAAGTCTATGTCATCGCTGGTGTGGAGACTATCAGACAGCAGTGCTCTTGTGGAGAAGGAGGGCAGAGGTCTGGGAACAAACAGTGTGGTCTAAGGATCCCACCTACAGGGAGAGAGAGTTCACCTACATGGTACAGGTTGCACTTCCTCTCTGGGACAAAAGAGCTGGTGAGCCACTCTTGTTCAACATAGAATTAGAAGTCCTAGCAACAGCAATCAGAGAACAAAGAGAAATAAAAGGTATCCAAACTGGTAATGAAGAAGTCAAACTCTCTCTCTTCGCAGATGACATGATTCTTTATATGGAAAACCCAAAAGTATCCACCCCCAAACTACTAGAACTCATACAGCAACTCAACAACATGGCAGGATACAAAGTCAATGTACAGAAATCAGTGGTTTTCTTATACACTAACAATGAAAATACAGAAAGAGAAATTAGAGAATCGATTCCATTTACTATAGCACCAAGAACCATAAGATACCTGGGAATAAACCTAACCAAAGAGGTAAAGGATCTGTATTCAAGCAACTACAGAACACTCATGAAAGAAATTGAAGAAGACACAAAAAGATTGAAGACCATTCCATGCTCTTCGATTGGAAGAATAAACATTGTTAAAATGTCTATACTGCCTAGAGCCATCTACACTTTTAATGCCATTCTGATCAAATTTCCACTGGTATTTTTCAAAGAGCTCGAGCAAATAACCCCAAAATTTGTATGGAATCAGAAGAGACCCCGAATCACTAAGGAAATGTTGAAAAACAAAAATGAAACAGGTGGCATCACTCTAGCTGATTTCAAGCTTTACTACAAAGCTGTGATCACCAAGACAGCATTGTACTGGCATAAAAACAGACACATAGACCAGTGGAAGATAGTAGAGAGCCCAGATATGGACCCTCAACCCTATGGTCAATTAATCTTCGATAAATCAGAAAAAAATATAAAGTGGAAAAAAGACAGTCTCTTCAATAAATGGTGCTGGAAAAACTGGACAGCTATATGTAGAAGAAAAAAACTAGACAATTCTCTTACACCGTACACAAAGATAAACTCAAAATGGATAAAAGACCTCAATGTGAGACAGGAATCCATCAGAATCCTAGAGGAGAAGATAGGCAGTAATCTCTTAGATATCAGCCACAGCAACTTCTTTCAAGATATGTCTCCAAAGGCAAAGGAAACAAAAGCGAAAATAAACTTTTGGGACTTCATCAAAATCGAAAACTTCTGCCCAGCAAAGGAAACAGTCAAAAAAAAAAAAAAAAAAAAAAAAGAGGCAACCCACAGAATGGGAGAAAATATTTGCACATGACAGTACAGACAAAAGGTTCATATCCAGGATCTATAAAGAACTCCTTAAACTCAACTCACACAAAACAGACAATAATATCAATAAATGGGCAGAAGACATGAACAGACACTTCTCCAATGAAGACATACAAATGGCTATCAAACACATGAAAAAATGTTCATCATCATTAGCCCTCAGTGAGATTCCAATTAAAACCATATTGAGATATCACCTTACACCAGTTAGAATGGCCAGAATTAGCAAGACAGGAAACCACATGTGTTGGAGGGGATGTGGAGAAAGGGGAACCCTCTTCCACTGTTGGTGGGAATGCAAGATGGTGCAGCCTCTTTGGAGAGCAGTGTGGAGATTCCTCAAGAAATTAAAAATAGAACTTCCCTATGACCCTGCAATTGCACTCCTGGGTATTTACCCCAAAGATACAGATGTAGTGAAAAGAAGGACCATCTGTACCCCAATATTTATAGCAGCAATGCCCACGGTCGCCAAACTGTGGAAAGAACCAAGATGCCCTTCAACGGACGAATGGATAAGGAAGATGTGGTCCATAAACACTATGGAGTATCATGCCTCCATCAGAAAGGACAAAAACCCAACTTTTGTAGCAACATGGACGGGACTGTAAGAGATTATGCTGAGTGAAATAAGCCAAGTAGAGAGAGTCAATTATCATATGGTTTCACTTATTTGTGGAACATAACAAATAGCATGGAGGACATGGGGAGTTAGAGAGGAGAAGGGAGTTGGGGGAAATTGAAAGGGGAGGTGAAGCATGAGAGACTATGGACTCTGAAAACAATCTGAGGGTTTTGAAGGGTTGGGGCATGGGACGTTGGGGCATCAGTGGTGTGTATAATAGAGGGCACGGATTGCATGGAGCACTGGGTGTGGTGCAAAAATAATGAATACTGTTATGCTGAAAATAAATAAAAAATAAATTAAAAAACAAACAAAAAAAAAATGATGCATGCTTAATCTTACTCCTTCATCTAAAATAACTACCCTACTAACCCACTTGCAATACTTTCTATAATTTACTTACTTTGTACTTACAAAGTACTCACTTTGTTTGTACTCAATAAATCTATGTTGAATGAATGGAAAAAAAATTAAAAAGAGCTGGTGAGCACCATTGCACTTTTCTGTTCATTAGCATAAGACCAGAGAAGACTCCTGAGAGCTTCTATCTTGGGCACTGGCTTTTTACTAAACTTCACCATAAACTCAAAACCTCTGCACATTTGTGCTACTGCCATGGGACAAACTTGCACCAGCCACAATATGGTAAGACCCTCCCTCAGAGGATCAATTTTCTGCACCTTGCAGAGTCCCTAAAATTTGGAGTAATGAAACCCAGTTGACATGCTGGAGATAAAACAAAGTAGCAGGGTGGCTCAGTCAGTTTAGTGTCTGACTTCTGCTCAAGTCATGATTCAAGGGTTCTGGGATCAAGTCATGCATTAGGCTCCTTGTTCAGTGGGGAGCCTGCTTTACCCTCTGCCTGCCACTCCTCCTGCTTGTGCTCTCTTTTTCTCTTAAAAATACATAAATAAAATCTTTATAAAAATAAATTTAAAAAGCACAGAAACACTGTACTGTTAGGTGGGCAGTTGCTTGCACACAAACAGGGTAAAAATAGCGATCTGAGGGGTGTCTCTTATATGCCAGGGGAGATTGCTTTTCTGTGTGAACTTCTTGAATACAGCAAGCACAAACCACCCACCCCAGGATGAGAGAGTAGGCTGATATCATTTATTTCCTGTCAATTAACATGGATCGACTTTAGTGATCAGTGCCGACCCCACAGTGGAGTCTTGAGATGATTACAACAAACCCCACCGCCCGGAACTCTGCAGGTGCTTCTGAATTAATACAAGTGTCCCTAACATTCGGAGCGGCATCAGTCCTGACTCCCAGAAAGCAACCACAAACCCTACGCCAAGTCTGCTGACCATAGAATCCTTCAAAACTAGAACTCCAGAGGAAATAGGAACTAGACCATTTTAACAAGCAGACCAAAACACACCTAGTTAAAGCTCATGACATTGTGGACAAGATCCAAACACCATCCACTTTAGTCCAAGAGAAACTGCATAAAACTGAGCTGAAGGAAAGACCAGCCAAAACACAACAGCAAAGTTAACACTGTTTATACTTGAAACACTTCCATAAGTCCCAGGTCCTGTACAGTATATGATTGTTTCTTTTTTTTTAATTGATTTTTTAAAATTTTTTATAAACATATAATGTATTTTTATACATTTATACCCCAGGGGTAAGGTCTGTGAATCACCAGGTTTACACACTTCACAGCACTCACCATAGCACCTACCCTCCCCAATATCCATAACCCCACCACCCTTATCCGACCCCCCCAGCAACCCTCAGTTTGTTTTATGAGATTAAGTCTTTTATAGTTTGTCTTCCTCCCAATCCCATCTTTTTTCACTTATTCTTTTCCTAACCCCCAAACCCCCCACATTGCATCTCCACTTCCTCATATCAGGGAGATCATATGATAGTTTCTTAATAAATCCATTACTCTCAGGAGCAAGTAACACAATGAGCTTTCCTATCACAAAGGAGCCTGAGAGCTAGACAAAATGCCAAGATGGAGGAATTCATCCCAAAGAAAGATCAAAGAAAATGTTATGGCCAAGGATCTAATCAAAACAGATATAAGTAATATGCCTGAACCAGAATTTAAAGCAACAATCATAAGGCTACTAGCTGGGCTTGAGAAAAGCAAAGAAGACCTGAGAGAGTCCCTTATCATAGAGACACAAGTCAGGACAAAAATAAAATATATTATAAACAAGTTGCAAAACTGACTGGATGTATTGACCACAAGGAGAGAAGAAGCAGAGAAACAAATAAGTGATATGGAGGGAAAAATATGGAAAATAATAAAGCTGATAAGAAGAGGGAAAATATTGTACCAAAAATGTAGACTTAGGGAACTAAACAACTTGAAAAGGCATATTGACATTTACATCATAGGATTCCCAGAAGAAGAGAGGGAAAAAGGTCCTAAGATTTATTTGGAAAATTAAAGCTAAAAACTTCCTTAATCTGTGAAAGAAACAGACATCCGAATCCAAAAAGCACTGAAAACTCGCATAAAACAAACAAACAACAACAAACAACAACAAAAAAAACCTTTTAAAAAGTGTTAAAACCTATCCTCAAAATTTTCCAAAATATAGAAATGAAAGGAAGACTTGCAAACTCATTCTATGAGGCTAGCATTATCTTCATTCCAAAACCAAAGACCCCACTAAAAAGGAGAATTACAGGCCAATATCCTGATGAAACTGGATGCAAATATTCAAAAAGACTAGTAAATCAAATGCAAACGTACATTAAAAGAATTAATTATTCATGGGTCGCCAGAGGCATCTCAGTCAGTTGAGGGTCTAACTTGATTTTGTGAGTCCTGAGATCAAGCCCCCTGTAAGGCTCCAGGTTTAGAACAGAATCTGCTTCTCTCATCTTCTTCTGCCCCTACCCCTGCTCTCTGTCTCTGTCTATCTCTGTCTCTCTAAAAATGAATAAATAAAATACTTATTAAAAATAATTTTTCATGATGCTGCTGATCATGATGATGATGTTTTTTATTCCAGTGCCTCAATTGTGGTTAAATATTCACACATCAATCAACAAAATACACCACATTAATAAAAGAAAGGATGAGAACTATATGATCTTCCCAATACATGCAGAAAAAAGCATTTGACAAATTATAGCATCCATTCTTGGTTAAAACAAACAAAGTAACAAAGTTGAGCTAGAGAAAACATACCTAAACGTCATAAAGGCCATATACAAAAGACCCACAGGTAGTATGATATTCAATGGGGATAAACAAGATCTTTTCCTCTGTGGAAGACAGGTGTATATACTCTCAACATTGTCATTTAACATAATACTGGTTGTCCTAGCTTCAGCAATTAAAATAACAAAAAGAAATAAGAGTAATCTAAATCGGCAGGGAAGACAGAAAATTTTCATTATTCACAGAGGACATACTAATCTATGTAGGAAACCAAAGACTCCACCAAAGAAATATTAGAACTAACAAAAATTCATTAAATTCAGAGAACACAAAGTCAACATATAGAAATCTGTTGTATTGCTATAAATAAACCAAGAAGCAGTAGAAAGAGAAATTAATTAACCAATCTAATTTACAATTGCACTAAAAACTATAAGATGCCTAGAAATAAATCAGCCAAAGAGGCAAAATATCTGTACTCTGAAAGCTATAGAACACTTACAGACGAAATTAAGGATGACACAAAGAAATAGAAAGAAAAATAAAACACTCTATGCTCATGGATTGGAAGAACAAATATTGTTAAATTTTCTATACTATCCAAAGCAATCCACACATTTAATGCTGTCCCACCAAAATAACACCAGCATTTTTCACAATGCTGGAAAAAATAATTCTAAAATTTGTATGAAACCAGAGAAGATCCAAAGTGACTTATTCCTTCATTAAATATTAAGTGTAGAATGATATGGGTGTATCTATTCACTTAACTCTTTTATACTATAGAGTATATAAACCTATATACTATAACATCTTCCTTAATTTATGTGCTTTTCCTTTGTCATGCAGAATGTTTTTATTGTGATAAAGTCCCAAAAGTTCATTTTGGCTTTTGTTTCCTTTGCCTTTGGAGACATGTCTAAAGAGAATTTTTTTTGTGGCTGAGTTCCAAGAGCTTTCTTGTATTTTAATGGAGTTCTGTCTCATATTTAGGTCTTTTGTCCATTTTTAGCTTATCTTTGTGTATGATGTAAGATAACGGTCCAGTTTCATTCTTCTGCTTGTGGCTGTCCAATTCTCCATACACCATTTATTGAAGCAACAATTCTTTTCCATTGAGTATTTTTTCCTGCTTTGTTGAAGATTAGTTGACCATAGACTTGAGTTTCCATTTCTGCTTTTTTTTTAATTGTTTTTGTTTGCTTGTTTGTTTTTTTTCTCTTCCATGGATTTATGTGTCTGTTTTGGTGCCAGTACTATACTATCTTCATGACTAAGTATTTTTAATACTGCTTGAATTCCAGAATTTTGATGCCTCTAGCTTGTGTTTCCTTTTTCATAATTCTATTTCCTATACAGGGTATTTTCTGATTCTATACAAATTTTAGAATTTTCTGATCCTATACACATTTTATAATTGCTTGTTCCAGCTCTGTGAAAAATGCTGGTGTTATTTTGATAGGGATTCCATTGAATATGTAGATTGGCTTAGAAAGCATAAACATTTTAACAGTATTCTTTTCAATCCATGAGCATAGATTTTTTTTTTCCATTTCTTTGTCTTCCTTAATTACTTTCATGAGTGTTCTACAGTGTTGAGAATACAGATCCTTTACCTCTTTGGTTATGTTTATTTCTAGGTAATTTATGATTTTTAGTGCAATTGCAAATGGGACCAATTCCTAAATTTCTCTTTCTTCCATCTCATTGTTAGCATGTAGAAAATGAATTGATTTAAGTGTATTGATTTTGTGTCCTGCCACAGTGCTGAATTGCTGTATGAGTAATAGAAATTTGGGATAGAATTTTTTGTGTTTTCCACATGAAGTATCATGTCACCTATGAAGACTTCAAGAGTTTGGTTTTTCTTTACCAAATTGAATTTTTTTTTAATTTATTTCTGTTGACTGATTGCTGAGGCTAGGAATTCTAGTACTATGTTGAACACCAGTGGTGTGAGTGGGCATCCTGTCCTATTCCTTACCCTAGGGGAAAAGCTTTCATTTTTCTCAAATGAAAATGATTTTCACTCTGGGCTTTGCGTAAATGACTTTTTTTTTTTAATTTCTTTTCAGTGTAACAGTATTTATTGTTTTTGCACCACACCGAGTGCTCCATGCAATACATGCCCTCTTTAGTACCCACCACCTGACTTCCCCAACCTCCGACCCCCTACCCCTTCAAAACCTCAGGTTGGGGACGCCTGGGTGGCTCAGTTGGTTAAGCAGCTGCCTTCGGCTCAGGTCATGATCCCAGCGTCCTGGGATCGAGTCCCACATCGGGCTCCTTGCTCCGCAGGGAGCCTGCTTCTCCCTCTGACTCTGCCTTCCACTCTGTCTGCCTGTGCTCGCTCTCGCTCTCTCTCTCTCTGACAAATAAATAAATAAAATCTTTAAAAAAAAAAAACACCTCAGGTTGTTTTTCAGAGTCCATAGTCTCTCATGGTTTATCTCTCCTTCCCATTTCTCTCAACTCCCTTCTCCTCTCCATCTCCCCATGTCCTCCATGTTATTAGTTATGCTCCACAAATAAGTGAAACCATATGATAATTGACTTTCTCTGCTTGACTTATTTCACTCAGCATAATCTCTTCCAGTCCCGTCCATCTTGCTACAAAAGTTGGGTATTCATCTTTTCTGATGGAAGCCTAATACTCGGTAGTGTATATGGACCACATCTTCCTTATCCATTCATCCGTTGAAAGGCATCTTGGTTCTTTCCACAGTTTGGCAACCATGGCCATTGCTGCTATAAACATTGTGGTACAGATGGCCCTTCTTTTCACTCCATCTGTATCTTTGGGGTAAATAGCCAGTAGTGCAATGGCAGGGTCATAGGGAAGTTCCATTTTTAATTTCTTGAGTAATGTCCACACTGTAGTCCAAAATGGCTGCACCAATTTGCATTCACACCAACTGTGTAAGAGGGTTCCCCTTTCTCCACATCCTCTCCAAAACACGCTTCTTGATATTGAAAGAAAACTGTCAACAAAACTAAACAACAAACTAAGGGATGGGAGAAAGTATTTTCAAATGGCATATCAGATAAAGGGCTGCTATCCAAGATCTATAAAGAACTTCTCAAACTCAACACCCAAAAATCAAATAATCCAGTCAAGAAATGGGCAGATGATATGAACAGACATTTCTCAAAAGAAGACATAAAAATGGCCAGCAGACATATGAAAAAATGCTCAATATTATCTGTTGTCAGGAAAATATGAATCAAAACAGCAATGAGATAACACTTAACACCAGTCAGAATGGTAAAAATTAACAAGACAGTAAACAACAATGAGGTAAAGATGTGGATAAAGGGGAAATCTCGTACACTGTTTTTTGGATGCAAACTGGTACAGCCACTATGGTAAACAGAATGGAGGTTCTTAACGAACTTAAAAATAAGGTTTCACCATGCCCCTAGCAATTGCACTAGTAAGTATTCACCCCAAAGATACAAATGTACTAAAAAAAAGGGACAGCTCCACCTCAATGTTGGTAATAGCAATGTCCACAATAGCAAAACTGTGAAAGTAGCTGAGATGCCCATTGACAGATGAATGGATGAAGAAGATGTGGTATTATTTATATACAATGGAATATTACTCAGCCATCAGAAATGATTATTTACCCCTACATTGACATGGATGCACCTGAAGGGTATTATGCTTAAGTGATATAAGTCATTCAAAGAAAGTGACATCATATGATGTCACTCATATGTGGAATATAAGAAAAAGTGTAGAGGACTATCAGAGGAGGGAGGGAAAACTCAATGGGAAGAAATTAGAGAGGGAGACAAACCATGAGTGACTCAGCTATGGGAAACCAACTGAGGGTTATTAAGGGGAGATGGGAGGACGGGATGGGATATCTGGGGGATGGGCATTAATGAGGGCATGTGATGTGATAATCACTGGGTGTTATACATAATTGATGAATTTTTCAACACTACATCTGAAAATAATGATGTAATATGTGTTGGGTGATTGGTTTAAAAATGATATAATTGATTTTGAACTTACGGGTGGAAAGATATCAGACTATTCCTGTGTTTAACTTATTTAACAGTGTATAGTGCATTCCACTTACAACATCTTTTTTCAATAAGATATAAATGTCTGTTAAACTATGTATAGAAGCAATGGAAGAACATTCCATGCTCATGAATCAGAAGAATAAACATTTTTATAATATTTATACTGCACAGAGCAATCTATAATTTCACCAATCAAAATTTCAGTGGCATTATAAAAAGAGTTGGAACAAGCAATCCTAAAATTGTATGGAACCAGAATACTCTGAATTGCTAAGGAAATGTTGAAAAAGAAAGATAAAACTGGGGACACCATGTTTCCTGATTTCAAGCTTTACTACAAAGCTGTGATCATCAAGAGAGCATGGTACTGGAACAAAAACAGACACATAGACCCGTGGATCAGAAGAGAGAGCCCAGATATGGATCCTCAACTTTATGGTCAAATAACCTTCGACAAAGCAGGAAAAAATATACAATGGAAAAGATAGTCTCTTCAATTAATGGTGCTGGGAAAATTGGACAGCTACATGTAGAAGGATGAAACTCTACCATTCTCTTACACCATACACAATGATAAACTCAAAATAGATAAAAGAGAGGGGAGACAAGATGGCAGGGAAGTAGGAGGAGGCGCCCGTTCAACCTGCACCCTAAAGTGAGCTGGTTATCTTCCAAAGATCCCCAATCACCCACGAAATCAGCCTGAGATCAGAATTATACACGTCTGGATCTCTACTGGAGCAGAAGATGCCAGTGGGCAGGTAAAGCAGAGTGGGAAAGTCGGACTGCTATCAGAAGATAAACAAAAGGGGGAGGGAGCCACCAGAGGCGACAAATTGGAAAGTAATATCCAAATACGAGAGTGCCCTGCGCCTGGGGACCAGCATTAACTCGGGAGTCTGGTAGAAAGCACTCAAAAAGAGCAAAGGATCACCGGGGGAAAATTGCAGGAATCTCGGGGTGTTAGGGTCGGGCTTCAGTCCCCAGACCCAGGACAGCCATCCCTGGCACAGAGCCAGAGTGCATCAGAGAAACCAGGTCTTGGTCCCTGAACCACCAGCTTGCCTGAGAGTGCGTGGCACCAGGCTCCCGTGAGGGGCTGGCAGCCTCGCTAGCCAACAGAAGCATAGCCTTTTTGCAGTCCCCTCGTGAGTGCCCTGCCTGCCATCAGAGTCCGAGTAGTGCCCCGCGCCCTCCCCTGAGAAAGGTGCACACAAACGCCAGCCAGGTGCTCTCAGACCAGAAAGACCAGGAACTCCCAGCCCAGGCAGCGGGAAAATCTCAGCGTGTGATCACTGCTTGGAACTTCTCTGGCAGTCTGGAGCTGCCCAAACAGCACTGCCATGGTTTTGGGTACAAGCAAAAAATCCTGAGTCCCCAGGGACCGCAACTGGGAACCTGCTCTGTCAGCGGCCAAGGGGGGATTTCTATGGGTTCTGCAGCCAGACTGAGGCTTCTCTCTGAGAGGGAGGTCAGGGTGCAGTTTGCTTTCCTCTAAACCTACAAAAACCATCAAAAGCAATCAAGGAGAGAGAGAAAAACAAAAGAGAACAAATATAAAAACCTCCAAGAACAAAAGCCTGAAAAAAACAGTTTCCTCAGAGCCCACCCCCTTGAGGGGGGCAGGAGGACTTAGCTGAGAGAACTTCAGGGACTGAAAACCCACTTGGCAGGCCCCTCCCCCAGAAAACCAACCGGAAAAGAAAAAAAAAAAAGACAACAAGAGAACAACCACCACTACTTCATAGGGCAATTTTTATTATTAAATCGATCCCACTATTCTGGCTCATTATTTCTTATATAGTAAATTTTTTATTACTATATAGATAATTTTTAACATATTTACCGTCACAGTGAGATGTCCAGTACATCAAATTCCATAATAAACTTCTAACCTAAACTTTTTGATACATAAACCTGTGTTTTCCTTTTGCATTTCTATATTTAATTTTTTAAAATAATAGTTTCGTTTAGTTCATTCCTTTTTTAATTTTTTATTTTCTAATATTCATATAGAGTTAAACTTCAAGGTAATCCTCTATCCCCAATCAATGCCAGCCCTATAGGTAAACCAATTCCTCATCCGCCCTTATCTTAGGTAAGTTGAGTCCTTTAACAAAGATATCAAGATACATCCAGGAAGAATCAAAACAACCTTCCTCACTCACACTGAGAATTTACAACCACTATCCCATCTTTTTATTCCACCAGTATTTTTGTGTTTTTGTGTTTGTCCTGATAGTATATAAATCTTACACTCAGGATTCTTTTTGACGAGGTTCTTCCTTTATTTGAATATATATAAATGCAAAATATATATATATATACATATATATATATGTATATATATATATATCGTCATATACTTGTTTTTTTTAATTTTTTCAATTTATTTATTTTCAGAAAAACAGCATTCGTTATTTTTTCACCACACCCAGTGCTCCATGCAATGCGTGCCCTCTATAATACCCACCACCTGGTACCCCAACCTCCCACTCCCCTGCCACTTCAAACCCCTCAGATTGTTTCTCCGAGTCCATAGTCTCTCATGATTCACTTCCCCTTCCAATTTACCCCAACTCCCTTCTCCTCTCTAACACACCTTGTCCTCCATGATATTTGTTATGCTCCACAAATAAGTGAAACCATATGATAATTGACTCTCTCTGCTTGACTTATTTCACTCAGCATGATCTCTTCCAGTCCCGTCCATGTTGCTACAAAAGTTGGGTGTTCATCCTTTCTGATGGAGACATAATACTCCATAGTGTATATGGACCACATCTTCCTTATCCATTCGTCCGTTGAAGGGCATCTTGGTTCTTTCCATAGTTTGGCAACCGTGGCCATTACTGCTATAAACATTGGGGTACAGATGGCCCTTCTTTTCACAACATCTGTACCTTTGGGGTAAATAGCCAGTAGTGCAATGGCAGGGTCATAGGGAAGTTCTACTTTTAATTTTTTGATGAATCTCCACACTGTTCTCCAAAGAGGCTGCACCAACTTGCATTCCCACCAACAGTGTAAGAGGGTTCCCCATTCTCCACATCCTCTCCAACACATGTTGTTTCCTGTTTTGTTAATTTTGGCCATTCTAACTTGTGTAAGGTGATATCTCAATGTGGTTTTAATTTGAATCTCCCTGAAGGCTAAAGATGATGAACATTTTTTCATGTGTCTGATAGCCATTTGTATGTCTTCAATGGAGAAGTCTCTGTTCATATTTTCTGCCCATTTTTTGATATGCTAGTCTGTTTTGCATGTGTTGAGTTTGAGGAGTTTATTATAGATCCTGGATATCAACCTTTTGTCTGTACTGTCATTTGCAAATATCTTCTCCCATTCCGTGGGTTGCCTCTTTGTTTTTTTGACTGTTTCCTTTGCTGTGCAGAAGCTTTTGATTTTGATGAAGTCCCAAAAGTTTATTTTCGCTTTTGTTTCCTTTGCCTTTGGAGACATATCTTGAAAGAAGTTGCTGTGGCTGATATCGAAGAGATTACTGCCTATGTTCTCCTCTAGTATTCTGATGGATTCCTGTCTCACGTTGAAGTCTTTTATCCATTTTGAGTTTATCTTTGTGTACGTTGTAAGAGAATGGTCGAGTTCCATTATTCTACATATAGCTGCCCAGTTTTCCCAGAACCATTTATTGAAGAGACTGTCTTTTTTCCACTGTATATTTTTTCCTGTTTTGTCGAAGATTATTTGACGATAGAGTTGAGGATCCATATCTTACACTCAGGGTTCTTTTTGACGAGGTTCTTCCTTTATTTGCATATATATATATATATATATATATATATATATATATATGCAGATATATATATATTTTTTTCTCTTGTCATATACTTTTATCAGTCTTTTTGTTTGTCTGTGTCTGTTTGTATACTTCATAAATCTTACCTTGGGGCACATTTGGGCTAAACCCTCTCTTTTATCTCACATTCTTTCCTCTGTCTCTCTCTCTCTCTTTCTCTTTTTTTTTAAAATTTTCTTTTCTTTATCCTCTCATTTGGGTGGGGAACCCTGATTGCTCAGAAGCATTCTAGGGTGCACCTTGACTGCACTGCAGCCGATACACCCAGCTACACCCGTTCAGCCTTCTCTCACCAAAATGACTAGGAGGAGGAATGCCCAACAGAAGAAAAATACAGCGGATGGACCTTCTGTAACAGAGCTAACAGCTATCAACATAGACAAAGAGAAAGAGAATTCAGGCTAACAATTATCTAAGCAATAGCTAGGTTGGAGAAAGCCATGGATAACCAAAAGGAATTGATTAGGGCCGAACTGAACATGGTCAGAAATCATGTTTTCAATATTAGGGATGAGCTGAAAGCTACCAGAGATGAGGTTCATAATGCTTTCAATGAGTTCCAATCTAATCTAAATTCTCTCAATGCTAGAGTAACTGAGACATAAGATAGAATTAGTGATCTGGAGGACAAACAGATAGAGAGAAAGGATCAGGAGGAAGCCTGGAACAAACAGCTTAGAAGCCACAAAAACAGAATCAGGGAAATAAATGAAACATTCCAACATCAGAATTATTGGAATCCCTGAGGGGGAGGAGAAAGAAAGAAATTTAGAAGATATAGTGGAACAAGTTCTTCATGAATATTTTCCAAATCTCGTGAATGGAACCAGTGTTTATGTACTAGAGGCCAAAAGGTATCCCCCCAAGATTACAGATTCTCAAAAGTCCTCAAGACACCTAATAGTAAGATTGAAGAATTATAATTGTAGGCAGAACCTCTTGAAAGTAGCTAGGACAAGGAAGATATTTACCTACAGAGGAAATCCCTTCAGAATATCTTCAGACCTGTCCACAGAGACCTGGCAAGCCAGAAAGGGCTGGCAAGATATATTCAGGGCACTGAATGAGAAGAACATGAAGCCAAGAATACTTTATCCAGCAAGACTGACATTCAAAATGCTGGAGAGATAAAGAGTTTCCAGGACCGGCAAGGCTTTAAAGACTATGCAACCACCAAGCTGATATTGCAGGAAATATTAAGGCGGCTTCTTTAAAGGAGGAAAAGGTCCAAGAATAGCATTGAACAGAAATATAGAGACAACCAACAGAAAGAAAGACTTCAAAGAAAACACAATGTCAATAAAAACGTATCTATCATTAATCACCCTCAATGCGAATGGCCTAAATGCACCCATAAAAGGGCACAGGGTTGCAGCCTGGATAAAACGACAGGACCCATCCATATGTTGTCTACAAGAGACCCATTTTGAACCGAAAGATACACCCAGACTGAAAGTGAAGGGATGGAGAAGCATCTTTCATGACAATGGTCCTCAGAAAAAGGCTGGGGTAGCGATTTTCATATCAGTCAAATTAGATTTTTTTTAAAGATTTTATTTATTTATTTGACAGAGAGATATCACAAGTAGTCAGAGAGGCAGGCAGAGAGAGAGAGAGAGAGGGAAGCAGGCTCCCCGCTGAGCAGAAAGCCGGATGCGGGACTCAATCCCATGACCCTGAGATCATGACCTGAGCCGAAGGCAGCGGCTTAACCCACTGAGCCACCCAGGCGCCCCTCAAATTAGATTTTAAACTAAAGACTGTAGTCAGAGATCCAGAAGGACACTACATAATTCTTAAAGGGACTATCCAGCAAGATGATCTAATAATTGTAAATATCTTAGCCCCCATAATGGGAGCAGCCTACTACATAAGAAAACTGTTAATCAAGATAAAGAGTCATATTGATATGAATACACTAATAATTGGAGATCTTAACAAGCCTCTCTCAGAAATAGACAAATCATCGAAGCAGAAAATCAAAAAAGAAACAAGGGCATTGACTGACACATTGGACCAGATGGACCTCATAGATATATACAGAACATTCCACCTTAAAACAACAGAATACTCATTCTTCTCAAGTGCACATGGAACTTTCTCCAGAATAGGCCACATACTGGTTCACAAATCAGGACTGAACCAATACCCAAAGATGGAGATTATTCCCTGCACATTCACAGATCACAATGCTTTGAAACTGGAGTTCAATCACAAGGAATAGTTCCGAAGGAACTCAAACACCTGGAAGCTAAAGACCACCTTGCTTAAGAATGCTTGGATCAACCAGGAGATCAAAGAAGAACTGAAACAATTCATGGAAACCAGTGAAAATGAAGACACTTTGATCAAAAACCTATGGGATACAGCAAACGTGGTCCTAAGGGGAAAATACATAGCCATCCAAGCTTCCCTCAAAAAAACTGAAAAATCCAGAACACAGCAGCTGTCTCTACACCTTAACGAACTGGGGAATTAACAACAAATCAAACCAATTCCACACAAAGAAGGGAAACAATCAAGATTAGAGCTGAGATCGATGAGGTAGATACCAGAGATACAGTAGAACGTATCAATGAAACTAGAAGCTGTTTTTATGAAAGAATTAATAAGATCAATAAACCATTGGTGACTCTAATCCAAAAGAAAAGAAAGAAAGCTCAAATACATAAAATTATAAATGAAAAGGGAGAAATCACAAGGAACACCAAGGAAGTGGAAACAATCATCAGAAGTTATTATCGACAATTATATGCCAATAAGCTAAGCAACCTAGATAAAATGGATGCATTCCTGGAAAACTATAAACTCCCAAAATTGAATCAGGAAGAAATTGAATTCCTGAATAGCTATCCTACCAATATCTAGTAACGAGATTGAAGCGGTGATCAAAACCTCCCAAAAAAGAAGAGCCCAGGACCTGATGGATTCCCCGGGGAATTTTACCAAACTTTCAAAAAGAAATAACACCTATTCTCCAGAAGCTGTTTCAAAAAATTGAAGCAGAAGGAAAACTTCCAGACTCTTTCTATGAAGTCAGCATTACCCTGATCCCCAAACCAGGCAAAGACCCTACCAACAAGGAGAATTTCAGACCAATATCACTGATGAATATGGATGCTAAGATTGTCAACAAGATCCTAGCCAAGAGGATCCAACAGCAATTTAAAAAGATTATCCACCATGACCAGGTGTAATTTATCCCCGGGCTACAAGGATGGTTCAAGATCGCAAATCAATCAGTGTGATAGAACAAATTAATATGAGAAGAGAGAAGAACTACATAATCCTCTCAATTGATGCAGAAAAAGCATTTGACAAAATCCAGCATCTGTTCCTGATTAAAATGCTTCAAAGTATAGAGATAGAGAGAAAATTCCTGAGCCTCATCAAGTCTGTCTATGAAAGACCCAAAGCAAATATTATCCTCAATGGGAAAAGGCTTGCATCCTTCCCGTTGAGATCAGGAACAAGACAAGGATGCCCACTTTCACCACTCTTGTCCAACATAGTATTAGAAGTCCTAGCAACAACAATCAGACAACAAAGGGAAATAAGAGGTATCCAAATTGGTAAAGAAGAAGTCAAATTCTCTCTCTGTGCCAATGACATGATTCTTTATATGGAAAACCCAAAAGACTCCACCCCCAAACTACTAGAACTCATACAGCAATTCAGCAACATGGCAGGATACAAAGACAATGTGCAGAAATCAGTGGCTTTCTTATACACTAACAATAAAAATACAGAAAGGGATATTAGAGAATCTATTCCATTAACTATAGCACCAAGAACCATAAGATACCTGGGAATAAACCTAACGAAAGAGGTAAAGGATCTGTACTTGAGGAACTACAGAACACTCATGAAAGAAATTGAAGAAGACACAAAAATATGGAAGACCATTCCATTCTCTTGGATTGGAAGAATAAACATTGTTAAAATGTCTATACTGCCTAGAGCCATCTACACTTTTAATGCCATTCCGTTCAAAATTCCACCAGTATTCTTCAAAGAGCTGGAGAAAATCATCCAAAAATTTGTATGGAACCAGAAGAGAACCGGAATCTCTAAGGAAATTTTGAAAAACAAAAATAAAATGGGGGGCATCATGCTACCTGATTTCAAGCTTTACTACAAAGCTGTGATCACCAAGACAGCATTGTACTGGCATAAAAACAGACACATAGACCAGTGGAACAGAGTAGAGAGCCCAGATGTGGACCCTCAACTCTATGGTCAATTAATCTTCTACAAAACAGGAAAAAATATACAGTGGGAAAAGGACAGTCTCTTCAATAAATGGTGCTGCCAAAACTGGGCAGCTATTTGTAGAAGAATGAAACTCGACCATTCTCTTACACCATACACAAAGATAAACTCAAAATCGATAAAAGACCTCAATGTGAGACAGGAACCCATCAGAATCCTAGAGGAGAACATAGGCAGTAATCTCTTCGATATCAGCTACAGCAACTTCTTTCAAGATATGTCTCCAAAGGCAAAGGAAACAAAGGTGAAAATGAACTTTTGGGACCTCATCAAAATCAAAAGCTTCTGCATAGCAAAGGAAACAGTCAAAAAAACAAAGAGGCAACCCACGGAATGGGAGAAGATATTTGCAAATGACAGTACAGACAAAAGGTTGATATCCAGGATCTATAATGAACTCCTCAAACTCAACACATGCAAAACAGACTAGCATATCAAAAATGGGCAGAAAATATGAACAGAGACTTCTACATTGAAGACATACAAATGGCTATCAGACACATGAAAAAATGTTCATCACTAGCCCTCAGGGAGATTCAAATGAAGACCACATTGAGATATCACTTTACACCAGATAGAATGATAAAAATTAACAAGACAGCAAACCACATGTGTTGGAGAGGATGTAGAGAAAGGGTAACCCTCTTCCAATGTTAGTGGGAATGCAAGTTGTTGCAGCCTCTTTGGAGAAAAGTGTGGAGATTCCTCAAGAAATTAAAAATAGAACTTCCCTATGACCCTGCAATTGCACTCCTGGGTATTTACCCCAAAGATACATATGAGTGAAAAGAAGGGCCATCTGTACCCCAATGTCTATAGCAGCAATGCCCACGGTCGCCAAACTGTGGAAAGAACCAATATGCCCTTCAATGAACGAATGGATAAGGAAGATGTGGTCCATATACACTATGGAGTATTATGCCTCCATCAGACAGGACGAATACCCAACTTTTGTAGCAACATGGACGGGACTGGAAGAGATTATGCTGAGTGAAATAAGTCAAGTAGAGAGAGTCATTTATCTCATGGTTTCACTTATTTGCAGTGCATAACAAATAACATGGAGGACAAGGGGATTTAGAGAGGAGATCGGAGTTGAGGGAAATTGGAAGGGGAGGTGAACCATGAGAGTCTTTGGACTCTGAAAAACAATCTGTGGGTTTTGAAGGGGTTGTGGGTGGGAGGTTGGGGAAACCAGGTGGTGGGTATTGGAGAGGGCACACATTGCATTGAGCACTGGGTGTGGTGCAAAAACAATGAATACTGTTACACTGAGAAAATAAAATAAAACAAAATAAAACATTTAAAAAATTTTGAGATAATGAAAATGGAAACAGCATATAAAATTTATGGTGTTTAGCCAAAAAGGGTTTCAAATAATTTTGATATGATATAAAGCTTGTATCATGATTAAATATATATACAAATAAAAAAACAAATTTTAACCATCAGGAACTATGAAAAAAATGATCCAAAATTTAATAGAAATAAGGAAATAATTGATATCAAAGCAGAAATAAATGAAAAAGAGATGATCTATAATGTACATAATAATAAATATGAGATAGTTTTGAATATATAAACAAATTTGACACCTTTAACTAGACCAATAAAAAAATTAGGAAACTCAAATAAATAAAATCAGAAATCATTAGAGGCGATATTACCAACAATATCACAGAAATGTAAAGACTCATGATATCAATTTGAATAACCTACAAGAAATGGATTACCTTCTATTAACAAAGAGACTACTATAACTGATTGTAAAAAGAAAATAATAAAAATAAATAAAAGTTTAAAAAAATTAAAATTAAAATTTCAAACAGCAATACTATGTAAGGATATATCATCAGTAGTAAATAATCTCCCACTGAAGTCCAAAAGCGGGTATTTTCAATACTGAAATTTACCAAATAATTAAAAAGTGATAATTATTAATAATTCTTCTCAAATCTCTCTCATACACACACAGAAATGGAAAATTTTAACTTTCAATCTCATGTGTTTCTTTTTTAATATTTTATTTATTTATTAATTTGACAGAGAGAGATCACAAGTAAGCAGAGAGGCAGGCAGAGAGAGAGAGGAGGAAGCACGCTCACTGCTGAGCAGAGAACCCAATATGGTGCTCAATCCCAGGACCCTGGGATCATGACCTGAGCCAACGGCAGAGGCTTTAACCCACTGAGTGACCCAGGCGCCCCTCAAACTCATGTTCTGAGGCCAAATTTATACTGATACCAAATCCAGACAAAAGACACTACAAGATATAAAAACTATGGGTCAATATACCTAATGAACACAGGTAACAAAACTGTCAGAAAAGTTCGATCAAACTAAATTCTACACCAATTAAATTTTTATACATCAATATCATTTGGGATTTATTATTGGGAGGCAATACTATCCAACATATAGAAATCAGTAAATGCAGTATGCCTCAATAAGAGAATAAGTAATTACAAAATATTTTCATTTCAATAGATGAAAGAAAGCATTTGGCAAAATCAAAATCTTCCAATTACAGCATTTCTTCATAATTAGAAGTAATGTATTTCTAAAAGTACATAACTAGAATAATGTACTTCAAAACAATAAATGTCATATATAACATGTCCACAAATAACATCACACTCAGTGTTGAAAATCCAGAAGATACTATTCTAGTTTCAGGATGAAAAAAAGGGTGTACAATCTTGCCATTTAAAAAAATTTAATTTATTTTTAATTTTTATTAACATATAATATATTATTAGCCCCAGGAGTACAGATGGTGAATCTCCAGGTTTACACACGTCACAACACTCACCATAGCACACACATTCCCCAATACCCATAATCCAACCATCCTCTCCCTCCCCTCCACCCCCAGCAACCCTTAGTTTGTTATGTGAGATTAAGAGTCTCTTATGGTTTGTCTCCCTGGATCCCATCTTGTTTCATTTTTTTCCTTCTCTACCCCACATTTTCTACCAACTTTCTCACTTCAGGGAGATCATATATTAATCATCTTTCTCTGATTGACTTATTTCACTCAACATAACACATTTATGTTCCTTCTAGTTCCTTCCACATTATTGCAAATGGCAAGATTTCATTTCTGTTGATGGCTGCATAGTATTCCATTATGTATGACTCTGTGTGTGTGTGTGTGTGTGTGTGTGTGTGTGTGTGTGTGAAAATAATGAAATCATATCTTCTTTATCCATTCATCTGTTGATGTGCATCTTGGTTCTTTCCATAGTTTGTCTATTGTGGACATTGCTGACATAAACATTTGGGTGCACATGCTCCTTCTGGACACTGCATTTGTATCTTTAGGGTAAATACCCAGTAGTGCGATTGCTGGGTCATAGGGTAGCTCTCTTTTCAACTTTTTGGAGAACATCCGTGCTGTTTTCCAGAGTGGTTGCACCAGCTTGCATTCCCACCAACAGTCTAGAAGGGTTCCCCTTTCTCTGCATCCTCACCAGCATCTGTCATTTCCTGACTTGTTTATTTTAGCCATTCTGACTGGTGTGAGGTGGTATCTCATTGTGGTTTTTATTTGAATTTTCCTGATGTAGAGTGTTTGGAGCACTTTTTCATGTGTCTTTCGGCCATCTGGATGTCTTCTTTGCAGAAATGTCTGTTCATATCCTCAGCTCATTTCTTGATTGGATTATTTGTTCTATGGGTGTTGAGTTTGATAAGTTATTTATAGATTTTGGTTACAAGCTCTTTATCTAGTATGCCATTTGCAAATATCTCCTCCCATTGTGTCAGTTGTCTTTTGGTTTTATTAACTCTTTCATTTGCTGTGCAAAAACTTTTTGACGAAGTCCCAATAGTTCATTTTTGCCCTTGCTTCCATTTCCTTTGGCAATGTTTCTAGGAAGAACTTGCTGTGGTTGAGGTAGAGGAGGTTGCTGCCTGTGTTCTCCTCAAGGATTTCGATGGATTCCTTTCTCAAATTGAGGTCTTTCATCCATTTTGAATGTACTTGTGTGTGTGGTGTAAGGAAATGGTACAGTTTCATTTTTCTGCATGTGACTGTCCAATTTTCCCAACACCATTTGTTGAAGAGACTGTATTTTTTCCACTGTAAAAAAATTTGTGTGTGGTGTAAGGAAATCATCCAGTTTCATTGGATAACATGCGGCTGTCCAATATTCCCAACACTATTTGTTTAAGAGACTTTTTTCCATTGGACATTTTTTTCCTGCTTTGTCGAAGATTAATTGACCATAGAGTTGAGGGTCTATTTCTGGGCTCTTTATTCTGTTCCACTGACCTATGTGTCTGTTTTTGTGCCAGAACCATACTGTCTTGACGATGACAGCTTTTTAAAAAATATTTTATTTATTTATTTGACAGAGAGAGAGAGATCACAAGTAGACAGAGAGGCATCCAAAGAGAGAGATGGAAGCAGTCTCCCTGCAGAGCAGAGAGGCCAATGTGGGGCTTAATCCCAGGACCCTGAGATCACGACCTGAACCAAAGGCAGAGGCCTAACCGCCTAACCCAATGAGCCACCCAAATGCCCCGATGATGATAGCTTTTTTTTTTTTTTAAGATTTTATTTATTTATTTGACAGAGAGAAATCACAAGTAGTCGGAGAGGCAGGCAGAGAGAGAGAGAGAGAGGGAAGCAGGCTCCCCGCTGAGCAGAGAGCCCGATGTGGGACTCGATCCCAGGACCCGGAGATCATGACCTGAGCCGAAGGCAGCGGCTTAACCCACTGAGCCACCCAGGCGCCCCGATGATAGATTTTTAATAGAGCTTGAGGATTGAATACCACAAACTTTGGCTTTATTTTTCAACATTCCTCTGGCTATTTGAGGTCTTTTCTGGTTTCATATAAATTTTAGGATTATTTGTTTTATTTCTTTGAAATAACTGGATGGTATTTCATAGGGACTGCATTAAACATGTAGATTGCTTTAGTACCATAGATATTTTCTCAATATTTGTTCTTCCAATCCATGAGCATAGAACATTTTTCCAATTCTTTGTGTCTTCCTCAATTTTTTCATGAGTACTTTACAGTTTTCTGAGTACAGATTCTTTGCCTCTTTTGTTAGGTTTATTCCTAGGTATCCTATAGTTTTTTTTTTTTTAATTTCTTTTCAGCGTACCAGTATTCATTGTTTTTGCACTACACCCAGTGCTCCATGCAATCTGTGCCCTCTCTAATACCCACCACCTGGTTCCCCAACCTCCCACCCCCTGTCCCTTCAAAACCCTCAGATTGTTTTTTAGAGTCGATAGTCTTTCATTGTTCACCTCCCCTTCCAATTTCCTCAACTCCCTTCTCCTCTCCATCTCCCCTTGTCCTCCATGCTATTTGTTATGCTCTACAAATAAGCCTATAGTTTGGGGTGCAATTGTAAATGGGATTAAATCATTAATTTCTCCTTCTTATGTCTTATTGTTGGTATATGGAAATGCATCTGATTTCTGTGCATAGATTTTATATCCTAACACTTGACCGAATTCCTGTATGAGTCCTAGTAGATTTGGAGTGGAGTCCTTTTGGGTTTCCACATAAAGTATCAAATCATTTGCAAAGAGTGTTAGTTTGACTTCCATTTGTCGATTTGGATGCCTTTAATTTCTTTTTGTTGTCTGATTGCTGAGGCTAGGACTTCTAGTACTATGTTGAATAGCAGTGGTGATGATGGACATTCCTGCCATATTCCTGACCTTAGCAGAAAAGCTCTCAGTTTTCCTCCATTGAGAATGATATTCGTGGTGTATTTTTCATAGTTGGCTTTGATGATATTGAGGTATGTGTCCTCTATCCCTACACTTTGAAGAGTTTTTATCAAGAAAGGATGTTGTACTTTGTCAAATGCTTTTTCAGCATCTATTGAGAGTATCATTTGGTTCTTGTTCTTTCTTTTATTAATGTGTTGTATCACATTGATTTGTGGATGTTGAACCAACCTTGCAGCTTTTGAATAAATCCCACTTGGTCGTGGTGAATAATCCTTTTAATGTACTGTTGGATCCTATTGGCTAGTATTTTGGTTAGAATTTTCCCATTTGTGTTCATCAATGATATTGGTCTGTAATTCTCTTTTTCGATAGGATCCTTGTCTGGTTTTGGGATCAATGTAAAGTTGGCCTCATAAAAGGAGTTTGGAAGTTTTCCTTACATTTCTATTTTTTGGAACAGTTTAAGGAGAATAGGAATTAATTCTTCCTTAAATGTTTAGTAGAAATCCCCTGGGAAGCTGTCTGGCCCTCGGCTCTAGTTTGTTGGGAAATTTTTGATGACTGCTTCAATCTCCTTACTGATTATGGCTCTGTTCAGGTTTTGTATTTTTTCCTGGTTCAGTTGTGGCAGATGATATATCTCTAATGCATCCATTTCTTCCACAATTTCAAATTTGCTGGTGTATAGTTGCTCATAATAAGTTTTTATAATTGTTTGTAGTTCTTTGTTTTTGGTTGTGATCTCTCCTCTTTCATCCATTATTTTATTTATTTGGGTCCTTTCTCTTTTGGGTGACCAGGGTTTTATCAATCTAATTAATTCTTTAAGAGAACCAGCTCCTAGTTTCACTGATTTGTTCTATTGTTTCCTTGGTTTCTATTTTATTGATTTCTGCTCTGGTATTTATTATTTCCCTTCTGTTCGGTCTAGGCTTTCTTTGTTGTTCTTTCTCCAGTTTCTTTAGGTATACGGTTAGGTTGTGTATTTGAGAACTTTATTGTTTCTTGAGAAAGGCTTGTACCTCTATACATTTTTCTCCCAGGACTGCCTTTGCTGTGTCGCACAGATTTCGAAGAGTTGTAATTTCATTCTCATTTGTTTCCATGATTTTTTTCAATCCTTCTTTAATTTCCTGGTTGACCCATTCATTCTTTAGAAGGATGCTGTTTAGTCTCCATGTATTTGTGTTCTTTCCAAATTTCCTCTTGTGATTGAGTTCTAGCTTCAGAACATTGTGGTCTGAAAATAAGAAGGGAATGATCCCAATCTTTTGATACAAGTTGAAATCTGATTTGTGACCCAGAATGTGATCTATTCTGAAGAAAGTTCTGTGTGCAATAGAGAAGACTATGTATTCTTTTTCTTTGGGATGGAATGTTCTGAATATATCTGTGATGTCCATCTGGTCCAGTGTGTCACTTAAGTCCTTTATTTTTTCTTGATATTTTTGCTTGGATGATCTGTCCATTTCAGTGAGGTGAGTGTTAAAGTCCCCGATTATTTTTGTATTAATGTTGTTGGGTTTCTTTGATTTTGTTATTAATTGGTTTATATACTTGGCTGCTCCCATGTTAGAGGAATACATAGTTAAAATGGTTAGATCTTCTTGTTGGAGAGACCCTTTGAGTACGATATAGTGTCCTTCCTCATCTCTTATTATAGTCTTTGGCTTAAAATCTAATTGATCTGATATAAGGATTGCCACTCCTGCTTTCTTCTGATGACCATTAGCATGGTAAATTATTTTCCACCCCCTCACTTTAAATCTGGAGTTGTCTTTGGGTAGAAAATGAGTTTCTTATAGACAGCATATTGATTTTTGTTTGTTTGTTTATTTTGTTTTGTTTTGATCCATTCTGACACCCTGTGTCTTTTGATTGAACATTTAGCCCATTTTCATTCAGGGTAACTATTGAGAGATGTGAATTTAGTGCCATTGTATTGCCTCTAAGGTGACTGTTACTGTATATTTTCTCTGTTCCTTTCTCGTCTACTACTTTTAGTCTCTCTCTTTGCTTAATGGACCCCTTTCAATATTTCCTGTAGAGCTGGTTTGCTGTTTACAAACTCTTTTAGTTTTTGTTTGTCCTGGAAGCTTTCTATATCTCCTTCTATTTTCAATGATAAACTAGCTGGATATAGTATTCTTGACTGCATGTTTTTCTCATTTAGTCCTCTGAATATATCATGGTGTTCTTTCTGTCCTGCCAGGTCTCTGTGTATAAGTCTGCTGCCAACCTAACATTTTTACCATTGTATGTTACAGACTTCTTGTTCTGGGATGCTTTCAGGATTTTCTCTTTGTCACTAAGAAATCCAAGATTTACTATTAGATGGTGGGGTGTGGACCTATTCTTATTGATTTGAGGCAGGTTCTCTGCACTTCCTGGATTTTGATGCTTGTTCCCTTTGTCATATTAGGGAAATTCTCTATAATAATTTACTCCAATATTCCTTCTGCCCCCCTCTCTCCTTCTTCTTCTTCTGGAATTCCAATTATTCTAATGTTATTTCATCTTATGGTATCTCTTATCTCTCAACTACCTCTTTTCTCTCTCAAATTCTTTTCTCCTGAATTCTCCCCTTATGGTCCAGTAATTGTTTATCTCTCTTTTGCTCAGCTTCTTTATACTCTGTCATTTGGTCTGTCTTCTTTATCACTAATTCTCTCTTCTGTCTCATTTATCCTAGCAGTAAGAGCCTCCATTTTTTGTTGCACCTTATTAATAGCTTTTTTGATTTTAGCTTGGTTAGATATTAGTTCTTTTATCTCTCCAGAAAGGGATTTTATTTCTCTAGACAAGGTTTCTCTAATATTTTTCATGCATTTTTGAAGTTCAGCTACCACCTTGAGAATTGTCATTCTGAACTCTAGGTCTGACATATTACCAACATCCATATTGATTAGGTCCCTAGTCTTTGATACTGCCTCTTTTTCTTTTTCTTTTTTTTTTTTTGGTGAGTTTTTCCACCTTGTTATTTTATCCAGATAAGAATATATGAACAAGAGAATAAAATACTGAAGGGGTGTCAAAGACACCAGAAAAATTTGTGTTAACCAAACCATAAGAGACCCCAAATAGTGAGGAGAAGAAATGGGGTAGAAAAAGCCACTAAATAAATAAATAAATAAATAAATAAATAAATAAATAAATGCAAAGAAAAAGAAAAAAGAAAAAACATATATATTATACTGGTGAAAAGAACAGAAACACTCACTTGATTTTGAGAGAATTTTGGTCTCTTAGAAGAAACTACCTTCCAAAATTTTAAAGAAAGGAAAAAAATATATATATATATATGTGTGTGTGTGTGTGTGTGTGTGAGTGTGTGTGTAGAAATGATAAAGGGATGGAATATGGCTGTAAAGATGAAAATTTTTAAAATATTCTAAAGAAAGTTGATAAGGTAAGCTGGTTGGAAATAGAAAAAAAAGATAGTGAAGAGAATTTGCTCAGCCTGGATACTAGAAGAAACCCTGTGCTAAATTTATTGTATATTTTGATCTATTAGAAGAAGTTGTATCCCACATTTTTTTAGAAGAAAAACCCTATGTGTATAAAATATAACTATAATAATAAATGTTCAAAAAGTTTTTTTAAGAAAGGTATTAAGATAAACTAGTTTCAAAAGGTTAAAAGAGGAAAGAGTTAAAGTTAAAAAATTAGAGTAAGAAAAAATAAAATTATAAAAATTAATTAACTTTGCATGACTAAATAATCTTGTGGAGAATGCCATGAATTCCATGCTTTGCTTCCCTCTCTTCTGGAATTCGGCTGTTCTCCTTGATCTGTGAGCTTGGTCATGGCTGGATTTCTTACTGATGTTCTGGGGAAGGGGTCTGTTGTGATTCTCACGTGTTTTTGCGGGAAACAGAATTGCACCACCCTTGCCAGGGGCCTGGCTAAGTAATCTGCTCCAGTTCACTCTTGGGAGCTTTTGTTCCTGATTGCTTTACATAGAGCTCTGGAGGACTGCTATGAAAATGGCAGTCCCCCAATCTCTGGCCTGTCGAAGCCAAGAGCTTGGATCCCCACTCCTCAGGGTGCCCTTGGAGAAAATCACTCAATCACTTCCGTCCATGTTGCTACAAAAGTTGGGTATTCATTCTTTCTGATGGAGGCATAAACTCCATCGTGTATATGGACCACATCTTCCTTATCCATTCGTCCTTGAAGGGTATCTTGGTTCATTCCACAGTTTGGCGACAGTGGCCATTGCTGCTATAAACATTGGGGAACAGATGGCCCTTATGTTTACTACATCTGTGTCTTTGGGGCAAATGCCCAGTAATTCAATGGCAGGGTCATGGGGATATTCTATTTTTAATTTCTTGAGGAATCTCCACACTGTTCTCCAAAGAGGCTGCACCAAATTGCATTCACACAAACAGTGTAAGAGGGTTCCCTTTTCTCCACATCCCTCCAACACATATTGTTTCCTGTCTTGCTAATTTTGGCGATTCTAACTGGTGTAAGGTGATATCTCAATTTTGTTTTAATTTGAATCTCCCTGAGGGCTAGTGATGATGAAAATTCTTTCATGTGTCTGATAGCCATTTTTATGTCTTGATTGGAGAAGTGTCTCTTCATATCTTCTGCCTATTTTTTGATATGCTTGTCTATTTTGTGTGTGTTGAGTTTGAGGAGTTCTTTATAGATCCTGGATATCAACCTTTTGACTGTACTGTCATTTGCAAATATCTTCTCCCATTCCGTGGGTTGCCTTTTCATTTTGTTGGCTGTTTCCTTTGCTGTGCAGAAGCTTTTGATCTTGATGAAGTCCCAAAAGTTTATTTTCGCTTTTGTTTCCTTTGCCTTTGGAAACATATCTTGAAAGAAGTTGTTGTGACTGATATCAAAGAGATTACTGCCTATGTTCTCCTCTAGAACGCTGATGGATTCCTGTCTCAAGTTGAGGTCTTTTATCCATTTTGAGTTTCTCTTTGTGTATGGTGTAAGAGAATGGTAGAGTTTCATTCTTCTCCATATAGGTGCCTGGTTTTCCCAGCAACATTTATTGAAGTGACTGTCTTTTTTCCACTGTATATTTTTCCTGTTTTGTAGAAGATTATTTGCCCATAGAGTTGAGGGTCCATATCTGGACTCTCTACTCTGTTACACTGGTTTATGTATCTGTTTTTATGCCAGTACCATGCTGTCTTGGTAATCACAGCACTGCAGTAAAGCTTGAAATCAGGTAGCGTGATGCCCCCAGTTTTATTTTTGTTTTTCAACATTTCCTTAGAGATTCCGGGTCTCTTCTGGTTCCATACAAATTTTTGGAATATTTGCCCCAGCTCGTTGAAGAATACCAGTGGAATTTTGATCAGAATGTCATTAAAAGTATAGATTGCTCTAGGCAGTAGAGCAATGTTTAACAATGTTTATTCATTCGATCCAAGAGCATGGAATGGTCTTCCATTCTTTTTTTCCTCTTCAGTTTCTTTCATGAGTGTTCTGTCGTTCCTCAAGTGAAGATCCTTTAACTCTTTGGTTAGGTTTATTCCCAGGTATCTTATGCTTCTTGGTGCTATAGAAAATGGAATCATTTCTCTAATTTCCCTTTCTGTATTTTCATTGTTAGTGTATAAAAAATCCACTGATTTCTATACATTGACTTTGTATCCTGCCACTTTACTGAATTGTTGTATGAGTTCTAGTAGTTTGGGGGTGGAGTCTTTTGGGTTTCCCATATAAAGAATTATGTCATCTGCGATGAGAGAGAGTTTGACATTTTCATTTCCAATGTGGATACATTTTATTTCTATTTGTTTTGTGATTGGTGTTGCTAGGACTTCTAATATTATGTTGAACAAGGGTGGTGAGAGTGGGCATCCTTGTCGTGTTCTTCATCTCAACGGGAAGGCTGCAAGCTTTTTCCCATTTAGGATGATATTTGCTCTGGGTCCTCATAGATACATTTTATGAAGTTCAGGAATGTTCCCTTTATCCCGATACTTTGAAGTGTTTTAATCAGGAACCGATGCTGGATTTTATCAAATGCTTTTTCTGCATCAATTGTGAGGACCATGTGGTTCTTCTCTCTTCTCTTATTAATTTGTTCTATCACATTGAATGATTTGCAAATGCTGAACCATCTTTGTAGCCCAGGGATGAATCCCATCTGGTCATGGTGGATAAAATTTTTAATGTGCTGTTGGAACCTGTTGGCTAGAATCTTGTTGAGAATCTTAGCATCCATATTCATCAGTGATATTGGTCAAAAATTCTACTTTCTGGCAGGGTCCTTGCCTGGTTTGGGGATCAGGGTAATGCTGGCTTCATAGAAAGAATCTGGAAGTTTTCCTTCTGCTTCAATTTTTTGAAACAGCTTCAGGAGAATACGTGTTATTTCTTCTTTGAAAGTTTGGTAGAATTCTCCAGGGAATCTGTCAGGTCCTGGGCTCTTGTTTTTTGGGAGGTTTTTGATCACTGCTTCAATCTTGTTACTAGATATCGGTCTATTCAGGTTGTCAGTTTCTTCCTGATTCAGTTTTGGGAGTTTATAATTTTCCTGGAATGCATCCATTTCATCTAGGTTGCTTAGCTTATTGGCATAGAACTGTTGATAATAACTTCTGATGATTGTTTCTACGTCTGTGGTGTTAGTTGTAATCTCTCCCTTTTCATTCATAATTTTATGAATTTGGGCTTTCTCTCTTTCCTTTTGGATTAGTGTGGTCAATGGTTTATCGATCTCATTGATTCTTTCAAAAAACCAGTTTCTAGTTTCATTGATACGTTCTACTGTATCTCTGCTTTCTACCTCATTAATCTCAGCTCTAATCTTGATTATTTCCCTTCTTCTGTGTGGAGTTGATTTTTCGTTGATTTTCCAGTTCTTTACATTGTAGAGACAGCTGCTGTTTCTGGATTTTTCAATTTTTTGAGAGAGGCTTGGATGGCTATGTATTTCCCTCTTAGGACTCCCTTTGCAGTATCCCATAGGTTTTGGACCAAATTGTCTTCATTCTCATTGGTTTACATGAGTTTTATCAGTTCTTCTTTGATCTCCTGGTTGATCCAAGCATTCTTAAGCAAGGTAGTCTTTAGCTTCCAGGTGTTTGAGTTCCTTCTGAACTTTTCCTTGTGATTGAGCTCCAGTTTCAAAGCACTGTGATCTGAGAATGTGCAGGGAATAATCTCAGTCTTTTGGTAATGGTTGAGTCTTTATTTGTGACCCAGTATGTGGTCTATTCTTGAGAAGTTTCCATGTGCACTTGAGAAGAATGAGGATTCTGTTGTTTTAGGGTGGAATTTTCTGTATATATCTATGAGGTCCATCCGGTCCAGTGTGTTATTCAATGTTTTTGTTTCTTTATTGATTTTCTTCTTCGATGATCTATTTCTGAGAGAGTCCTGTTAAGATCTCCTATCATTAATGTACTCATATCTATATAACTCTTTATCTTGATTAACAATTTCATATGTAATTGGCTGCTCCCTTATTGGATGCAGAGATATTTACAATTGTTAGATCATCTTTGTGGATAGTCCCTTTAAGGATTATGTAGTGTCCTTCTGTATCTCTGACTACAGTCTTTAGTTTAAAATTTAATTTATCTGATATGAGAATCGCTACCTCAGCCTTCTTTTGAAGCCCATTGGCATGAAAAATGCTTCCCCAACCCTTTACTTTCATTATGGGTTTACCTTTAGGTTCAAAATGGGTCTCTTGTAGACAACATATGGATGGGTCCTGTCGTTTTATCCAATCTGCAACCCTGTGCCATTTTATGGGCGATTTTAGGCCATGAACATTGAGAGTGATTATTGATAGATACGTTTTTATTGACATCGAGTTACCTTTGAAGTCTTTCTTTCTGTAGACTGTCTCTATATTTCTGTTCAATGCTAGTCTTGGTATTTTTCCTCTTTTATAGAACCCCCGTTAATATTTCTGGCATTGTCGGCTTGATGGTTGCGTAGTCTTTTAAGCTTTTTCAGTCTTGGAAACTCTTTATCTCTCCATCCATTTTGAATGTCAGTCTTGCTGGATAAAGTATTCTTGGATGCATGTTCTTCTCATTTAGTGCCCTGAATATATCTTGCCAGGCTCTTCTGGCTTGCCAGGTCTCTGTGGATAGGTCTGACGCTATTCTGATGGGCTTTCCTCTGTAAGTAAGGAGCCTCTTTGTCCTAGTGGCTTTCAATAGATTATATCTACAGTTATGATTCTTCAATTTGACTATCAGGTGCCTTGATATTTTTTTGTAATCTATAATCTTGGGTGGAGACCGTTTGGCCTCTAGTACATGAACGCTGGTTCCATTCACAAGATTGGGAAAATTTTCATGAAGAACTTGTTCCACTACATTTTCTAGACTTCTTTCTTTCTCCTCCCCTTCAGGGATTCCAATAATTCTGACGTTGGAATGTTTCATGGTATCATTTATTTCCCTGATTCTGTTTTTGTGGATTCTAAGCTGTTTGTTCCAGGCTTCCCTAGCTTTGAGAGAATTTAGGTTAGATTGAAACTCATTGAGAGCATTGTGAACCTCAGGTCTGGTAGCTTTAAGCTCCGCCCTAACATTGTGGACATCATCTCTGGTTGCTTTCAGTTCAACCCTAATCAATTCCATTTGGTCATCCATGGCTTTCTCCAACCTAGTTATTGCCTGGATAATTGTTAGCCTGAATTCTCTTTCTAACATATTATCTATGTTGATAGCCACTAATTCTGTTGCAGAAGTTCCATCCTCTGTATTTTTCTTCCTTTGGGAATTCCTCCTTTTAGTATTTTTGATGAGAGATGACTAACAGATGTAGCTGGATATATTGACCATGGTGCAGTCAAGGTGCACCCTGGAACACTTCTGAGCAATCAGGATTCCTCACCCAAATGAGAGACAAAAGAAAAGAAAAAGAAAAAAAGAGAGAGACAGAGAGGGACACAGAAGAAAGGTAAGATGAAAGAGTAGGTTCAACCCAAATGGGCCCTAATGCACGATTTATGAAGTATACAAACAAAAACAGACAAACAAAAAGACTGATAAAAGTATATGACAAGAAAAAATATATATATATATGCAAATAATGGAAGTACCTAGTCAGAAAATACCCAGGTATAAGATTTATATACTATCAGAAAAAACACAAAAATACAGAAACAGTGGTGTTAGAAAAAGATTAGGGGCGCCTGGGTGGCTCAGTGGGTTAAGCCTCTGCCTTTGGCTCAGGTCATGATCTCAGGGTCCTGGGATCGAGCCCCGCGTCGGGCTCTCTGCTCAGCAGGGAGCCTGCTTCCCCCTCTCTCTCTGTCTGCCTCTCTGCCTACTTGTGATCTCTGTCTGTCAAATAAATAAAATCTTTAAAAAAAAAAAAGAAAAAAAAAAGAAAAAGATTGGAGAGTGGTTATAAATTCTCAGTGTGGGCCTACAAGGTTGTTTTGATTCTTCCTGGATGTATCTTGATATCTTTGTTAAAGGACTCAACTTTCCTAAGACAGAGGGGGATTATAAATTGGTTTACCTATAGGGGTAGTATTCATTGGGGAAAGGGGATTGCTTTGAAGTTTAACTCGATATGAATATTAGAAAATAAAAATAAAAAGGGATAAACTATATTAAACTAATCTAAAATTTAAAAAAAAAGAAATTTAAAAAATAGAAATGCAAAAGAAAAACATAGTTGTATGTATCAAAAGTTCAGGTTAGAAGGTTATTATGGAATTTGATGTACTGGACAGCTCACTGTGATGGTAAATAGGTTAAGATATTATCTATATAAAAAATGAAGCAAAATAATGGGAACGAGTTAAATATAAAAGTTGTCCTATGGAGTAATGGTAGTTGTTCTCTTCCAGTCTTTTTTTTTTCTTTCTTTCTTTTTTTTTTTTTCTGGGAAAGGCGCCTGCCACGTGGGTTTTCAGTCAATGTTGTTCCCTGAGTTAAGTCCTCCTCCCCCCCCAAGACGGTGTGCTCTGAGGAAACTGTTTTTTTTCAGGCTTTTGTTCTCTGGCGGTTTTTATGTTTGTTCAGTTTTTTTTTTTTCTCTCACCTTGACCGCTTTTGATAGTTTTTGTAGATTTAGAGGAAAACAAACTGCGCCCTGACCTCCCTCTCAGAGAGAAGCCTCAGTCTGGCTGCAGAGCCCAAATATGTTCCCCCTTGGCCACTGGCAGAGCATGTTCCGAATAGCGGTCCCTGGGCACACAGGTTATTTTGCTTGTACCCAAAACCTTGGCAGTGATGGCTATCTGGGATCTCCAGACTGCCAGAGAGGTTCCAAGCAGCGATCGCACACTGAGATTTTCCCACTGCCCAGGCTGAGAATGCCTGGTCTTTCTGTGTCTAAGAGCACCCGGCTTGCACGCACCTCTTTCAGGGGAGGCTGTGGGTCTCGAGTGCAACTCAGGCTCTGAGAACGGGGCACAGGTCCGAAAGCACCAGGCTGGGCCTTTTTGCACCTCTGTCAGGGGATTGTTTGGGGCGCACATCTTAGGGTGTGAAAAAATGGCACGGGTCCATAAGCACCGGCTAGGCCTTTGTACCTCTCTCAGGGTAGGATGAGGGGCATGCATATCTCAGGCTCTGTAGGAGGGCTCGTGTGTTCTGCCGTCTGGCGTGCCTCCCATCCTCTCACAGGAGCCAAAAGCCATGCATTCTCGGGCGCGCTGGCAGCTTAGGTACTAAGACCTGCTTTCTCTGCCGAACTCTCTCTAGCTCAGCGTCAGGGGAGGCTGCCCTGGGACCAGGGACTTAAGCCCTGTCCCTAGCTGCCCCAATTCCCACAATTCCCACCCCCCCCAAATCCTTTGCTCTTTTGAGTGCTTTCAACCAGACTCTAAGTTAATGCTGGTCCCCAGACACAGGGCACTCCCGTATTGGGGTATTACTTTCCAACCGGTTGTTTCTGGTGGCTCCCTCCCCTTTTGTTTATCTACTGATATCAGTCTGCCATTCCCACTCTGCTTTACCTGCCCACTGGCATCTTCTGCCCTTGTAGAGATCCAGACGTGTATAATTCTGATCTCAGGCTGATTTCAAGGGTGATCGGAGTTCTTTGGTAGGTAATCAGCTCACTTTAGGGTACAGGTTGAAAAGGCGCCTCCTCCTACTTCCCCACCGTCTTGTCCTCCCTTCTATTTATTTTTTTAAGGATTTTATTTATTTATTTTTCAGAGAGAGAGAGAGAGCATGCTAGCAAGCACATGCAGAGGGAGTGGCAATAGAGGGAAAAACAGACTCCCTGCTAAGTAAAGAGCCCAATGCAGAAGTCCATCACAGGATTGTGGGCCAAAGGCAGTTGCTTAACATGATGAGCCACTTAGGCATCTCTAATATTTTTGTTTCTTTTTTTTTTATTATGTTACGTTAGTTATCATAAAATACATTAGTTTTTGATGCAGTGTTCCAAGTCTCATCGTTTATGTACAACACCATGTGATTAATGAAATAGGTGCCCTTCTTAATACCCACCACCAGGTTTACCCATCCCCCAAACCCTCCCCTCTCAAACCCTCATTTTGTTTTTCAGAGTCCACACCCTCTTATGTTTCATCTCTCCCTCGATTCCTCCACTTCATTTTTCCCTTCCTTCTCCTTATGTCCTTCATTTATTCCTGATGTTCCACAAGTAAGTGAAACCATATGATAATTGACTTTTTCTGTTGACTTATTCCACTCAGTGTATTCTCAGGTCCCATCTGTTTGATGCAAAAGTTGGGTATTCGTCCTTTCTCATGGCTGAATAATATACCATTGTATATAAAAACTACATCCTCTTTACCCATTTGTATGTTAAAGGGAATTTCAGCTCTTTCCACAGCTTGGCTATTGTGGGCATTGCTGCTATTTATTATTATGTCAGATTTTTTGTTTGTTTGTTTATTTTTCTGGGTCATTGTTCATTTCATCTAGGTTATCCAAGATGTTGGTGTATAATTGTTCCACAATGATTTCTTATAACCCTTCTTATTTTTGTAAAATCAATAGTTAGTTCCTAACTTTCATTTATGTTTGAAGTTACTGGTGTCTTCTCCTATTTTCTTTGTCAATGTAGTTACCAGTTAGTCTACTTTGTTCATCTTTTTAAGAACTGTAAGTGAAAAAGGCAGTCTACCTCAAGATGGGCCTTTTTGGCTAAATATCATTTCGAATTAAAAGCAATCAAATCCAGCAGATTCAAGAATAGCTCTTCACCTCCCACTCAACTGTCTACCTGTATGCAAAAGATAACTATTTTTTAATTTAAACTTTATTTTATTTTTTTAGTGTTCCAAGATTTATTGTTTATGCATCACACCCAGTGCTCCATGCAATGCATGTCCTCCTTAATACCCACTACCAGGTTCAATAAAACCCCACCCCCTTCCATCCAAAACCTTCAGAGTGCCATCTCTCATGGTTCATTTCCACTTCTTATTTCCCCCAACTCCCTTCTCCTCTCCTTCCCCCAATATCCTCTGTGTTATTTCTTATACTCCACAAGTAAGTGAAACCATATGATAATTGATTCTCTCTGCTGGACTTGTATAATTCAGCATAATCTCTTCCAGTGTCATCCATGTTTATACAAAAGTTGGGTATTCATGCTTTATGGTGGAGGCATAATATTCTACTGTGTATATGGGCCATATCTTTCTTATGCATTCATCTGTTAAAGGGCATCTTGTTTCTTCCCAAAGTTTGCAATTGTGGTCATTGCTGCTATGAACATTGGGGTACAGAGGGCCCTTTTTTTCACTACATCTGTATCTTTGGGGTAAATACCCAGTAGTGCAATTGCAGGGTCATAGGGAAGCTCTATTTTTAATTTGTTAAGGAATCTTCACACTGTTTTCCAAAGTGGCTGTACCAACTTGCATTCTCAAAAACAGTGTAAGAGTAACCCCTCTTATACTTTCTCCACAAGCTCCCCCCACTTTTTGTTTCCTGTGCTGTTAATTTTCGCCACTCTAACTGATGTAAGGTGGTATCTCAATGTGGTTATAATTTGAATTTCCCTGATGGCTAATGAGGATTAACATTTTTCATGTTTCTGTTAGCCATTTGAATTTTTTCCTCGGCCTTTTGGCTAAGATCAAGTGTGAATTTTTTCCTTGGAGAAATGCCTGTTCATGTCTTCTGCCCATTTTTTGATGTGAGTATCTGTTTTTTCCGTGTCATGTTTGAGGAGTTCTTTATAGATCTTGGATATCAGCCTTTTGTTTGTAGTGTCATTTGCAAATATATTCTCCCATTCCATGGGTTGCGTCTTTGTTTTGTTGACTGTTTCCTTTGCTGTGCAGAAGCTTTTGATTTTGATGAAGTCACAAAAGTTTATTTTCACTTTTGTTTCCTTTGCCTTTGGAGACATGTCTTAAAAGAAGTTGTTGTGGCTGATATCTAAGAGATTACTGCCTAGGTTCTCCTCAAAAATTTTCATAGGTTCTCCTCTAAAATTTTCATAGATTCCTGCCTCACATGGAGGTCTTTTATGAATTTTGAGTTTATCTTTGAGTATGTTGTATTGTGTATGGTCAAGCTTCATTCTTCTATATATAGCTGTCCAATTTTCCCAGCACCATTTATTGAAGAGACTTTTTTATTGCATATTTCTTCCTGCTTTGTCAAAGATTATTGACCATAGCATTGAGTGTCCATACATGGGCTTTCTACTCCATTCAATTGATCTGTGTCTGTTTTTGTGAAAGTACCATGCTGTCTTGGTGATCAGAGCACGTGATGCCCCCAGTTTTGTTTTCCTTTTTCAACATTTCCTTAACAATGCGGGGTCTTTTCTGGTTCCATATATATTTAGGATTATTTGTTCCAGCACTTTCAAAAATGCTGAAGGAATTTTGATCAGGATAGCATTAAACATATAGATGGCTCTAGGCAATATAGACATTTTAACAGTGTTTATCCTTCTGATCCATGAACATGGAAAGCTTTTCCATCTTTTTGCATCTTCTTTAATTTCTTTCATGAGTGTTCTCAAGTTCCTCAAATACAGATCCTTTACCTCTTTGGTTATATTTATCCCCAGGTATCTTTTGGTTCTTGGTGATATAGTAAATGGAATCAATTCTCTAAATTCCCATTGTATATTTCCATTGTTATTGTATAAGAAAGCAACTGACAGACTTCCCTTTGAGATCAGGAAGAAGACAAGGATCCCCACTCTCACCACTCTTGTTCAACATAGTACTAGAAGTCCTAGCAACAACAATAAGTCCACAAAAATAAATAAAAGGTATTTAAATTAACAAAGAAAAGTCAAACTTTCTTCGCAGATGGCATGACACTTTATATGGAAAGCCCAAAAGACTCCACCCCCAAATTACTGGAACTCTTACAGCAATTCAGTAATGTGGCAGGATACAAAATCAAAGGGGTTCTATTCACAGATTCCTATTTACCTAAAATAAATAAATAAATAAATAACCCTGCATTATAAGACATTTGTTTTCCAAGTATCTCCTCTCACCTTCCCGCTAATATTACTTCCTCCGTTTGTATTCTCAGAACCTTACTCATTTCTTAGCTTATATACTTGTCATGTTGTCTCACTGTCTTTGGAATTTCCATGTTTATGTGTATTCCCTTTATTTTTTTATTAAATTTGATTTTACCCTGTTAATATTGCTCATGTCAATTTGCTCTAGTCCAGGTGATACAGAGGGTAGTGGAAATCCTTTTTTCTCAATAGAACAAATTATTAGTATTCACTTTTTTGCCTTTTTTTCTATTTTCTCTAATTTATTGTAGCAAGAATCTATCTTATGTACTTCATACTTATCTTTGAGTTTAGCTTTTTTGTTGTTTCTTAAAACTTTAATTTAATTTATTTATTTTAAATCTTTTTTTAATATAAATTATAGTTATAATTTCTGTCATACAGCAGTTGTTGCAACAGCCCATAAGTTTTGGAATGTGATTTTTCATTTGCTTTTGAATTAATATATATTGTGATTCCTTTGGTGGTTTCACCTTTAGCGCACTGGTTGTTGAATGTTTGTTCTATGTCCATAAACTTTTTCAATTATCAGTTTTATTTCTAATCTTGACTATTTATTCCATTGTGATTGTCTTTCCACTTTGTATGATTTCAAACTGTTAAATTAAGAGTCATTTTTTCCCTGCAACATGGTCTATCCTAGAAAATGTAGATTATAAACTTGAGAAAAATAAGTATTTAACTGTTACTTGCTGGAATGTTTGCTGCATGTTTACTACGTAAAATCAGTCTATATGGTTATTTCAGTCCTCTATTTTCATATTACTCTTTTCTTTGAGTAATCCAATAATTATGATTATAAATGACTCTATTTAATTTGTTTTATTATTTAATTAATTTTACAAAATAACTTTGTTACATATTGTAACAAAGTTCCATATTGTAACATATTGTTACATATTGTAACAAAGTTATTTTGAAAAATTCAGTCTGTCAGTTTATGCCCCTGTTTGAGGAGTTTAGTCTGTTTACATCTAACGTAGTTACTGATACAGGAAGAATTACTTCTGTCATTTTGATATCCATTTTCTGTATGTCTTATAGATTTTTTAATCCTTTTCTTCATTACTGCTCTCCTATGTATTTATTTGATTTTTTTCATAGATACATATTTTTATTCATTTGTGATTTTTTGATATAGCTATTTTCTTTGTGATCTTACTTATTTAGAGAGAATGGGAGAGGGGCTGAAGAAGAGACAGGAATTCAAGTAATCTCCTGCCAAGTGCAGAGGCTGTTTCTGATACTGTATTTATTCTCATAACCCCAGGATCATGACCTGGGCCCAAATCAAGAGTCTGATGCTTAACCTATTGAACGTACTGAAACATCAGGAGCCCTAGATCAATGTATTTTAAAGATTTTATTTTTTTAAAGATTTTATTTATTTATTTGAGAGAGAGACAGTGAGAGAGAGAGTCTGAGAGGTGAGATTAGAGGGAGAAGCTGACTCCCTGTGGAGCTGGGAGCAGAATGCAGGACTCGATCCTAGGACTATGAGATCATGACCCAAGCTGAAGGCAGTTGCTCAACCAACTGATTTATTTATTTATTTGACAGAGAGAGATCACAAGCAGGAAGAGAGGCAGGCAGAGAGAGATGGAGAAGCAGACTCCCTGCTGAGAAGTGAGCCCAATATGGGGCTCAATCCCAGGATCCTGAGAGTATGAACTAAGCTGAAGACAGAGGCTCAACCCAGGCAC
Organism: Mustela erminea; assembly: GCF_009829155.1. NCBI lineage: Eukaryota > Metazoa > Chordata > Mammalia > Carnivora > Mustelidae > Mustela > Mustela erminea. Next base: position 2,409,254 of record NC_045616.1, read on the forward strand.
CGTAGAACAACGTATTTTAAAATAAGAATAAAGGGGTGGGGGGGGAACAAGATGGCGGGGGAGAAGGAGGAGGCGCATTTTCAGCCGGTACCCCAAAGTGAGCTGATTACCTACCAAAGAAGTCCATTCACCAGCGGCAAAATCTCAGTGTGTGATTGCTGCTTGGAACCTCTCTGGCGGTTGGGAGCTCCCAGACAGCCAACACTGCCTTGGCTTTGGGTACAAGCAAAAGATCCTGCACCCCCAGGGTCTGCAACTTGGAACCTGCTCTGCCAGCGGCCAAGGGGGAACTTATTTAGGCTCTGCACCCAGACTGAGGCTTCTCTCTGAGAGGGAGATCAGGGTGCAGTTTGTTTTCCTCTAAAACTACAAAAACTATCAAAGGCGGTCAAGGTGAGAGAAAAAAACTGAACAAACATAAAAACCTCCAGAGAACAAAAGCCTGAAAAAAAACCAGTTTCCTCAGAGCCCACCCCCTTGAGGAGAGCGGGAGGACTTAACTCAGGAAACATCATTGACTGACAACCCACGTGGCAGGCCCCTCCCCAAGAAAACAAACGAAGAAAAAAAAAAGAGAGAGAAAAAAAAAAGGACTACAAGAGAACAACCACTATTTCATAGGAAAACTTGTATTGTTGACTTGTTCTCACTATTCCGGTTCTTTTTTTTTTTTTTTTTTTTACAGATAAGTAATTTTTTAAACCTATTTACCATCACAGAGAGCTGTACAGTACATCAAATTCCATAATACCTTTCTAACCTGAACTTTTTGATACATACACCTATGTTTTTCTTTTGCATTTTTATTTTTAGAATTCCATTTTTTAAAATTTTAGTTTAGTTTAGTCTAATTTATTCCTTTTTATTTTTATCCTCTAATATTCATATAGAGTTAAACTTCAAAATAATCCCCTTCCCCCAATCAGTACTAGCCCTATAGCTAAACCAATTTTTAATCCCCTTTATCTTAGGAAAGTTGAGTCCTTTAAAAAAGATATCAAGATACATCCAGGAAGAATCAAAACAACCTTCCTTGCACACACTGAGAATTTATAAGAACTCTCCCATATTCTTCTTCCACCAGTGTTTCTGTGTTTTTGTTTTTGTCATGATAGTATATAAATCTTACACTTGGGGTTCTTTTTGACGAGGTTCTCCTTTATTTGCATATATATATATATTTTCTTGTCATATACTTGTATCAGTTTTTTTGTCTCTTTCTTTTGACTACTTAATAAATCTTACTTGAGGCCCATCTGGGCTGAACCTTCTCTTTCATCTTCCCTTTCTTTCCTGTCTCTCTCTCTCTGTCTCTTTTTTTCTTTTTTTTTTCTTTTACTTTTTTTTTTTTTTTTTTGTCTCTTGTTTGGGTGGGGAATCCAGATTGCTCAGAAGTGTTCCAGGGAGCACCTTGACTGCACCACAGTTGATATATCCAACTACATCTGTTCAATCATCTCCCACCAAAATGACTAGGAGGAGGAATGCCCAACAGAAGAAATATACAGAGGATGGACCTTCCACAACAGAGCTAACAGATATCAACATAGACAATATGTCTGAAAGAGAATACAGGCTAACAATTATCCAGGCAATAGCTAGGTTGGAGAAAGCCATGGATGACCAAATGGAATTGATTAGGGCTGAAGCAACCAGAAAGGATGTTCACAATGTTAGCACAGAGGTTAAAGCTACCAGGGAGAGATTCACAATGCTCTCAATGAGTTCCAATCTAATCTAAATTCTCTCAAAGCTAGGATAACTGAGACAGAAGGTGGAATTAGTGATCTGGAGGACAAACAGATAGGGAGAAAGGATCAGGAGGAAGCCTGGAACAAAAAGCTTAGAAACCACGAAAACAGAATCAGGGAAATAAATGATGACCAGAAGGGTTCCAATGTCAGAATTATTGGAATCCCTAAAGGGGAGGAGAAAGAAAGAAGTCTTGAAGATATAGTGGAACAAGTCCTTTATGAAAATTTTCCGAATCTCGCGAATGGAACCAGTGTTCATGTACTAGAGGCTGAACGGACTCCACCCAAGATTATACATTCCAAAAAAAAATGACGACACCTGATAGTCAAATTGAGGAATTATAATTGTAGGTATAATCTCTTGAAAGTTGCCAGGGCAAAGAGGCTCCTTACTCACATAGGGAAGCCCATCAGAATAACGTCAAACCTGTCCACAGAGACCTGGAAATCCAGAAAAGGCTGGCAAGATATATTCAGGGCACTAAATGAGAAGAACATGAAGCCAAGAATACTTTATCCAGCAAGACTGACATTCAAAATGGATGGAGAGATAAAGAGTTTCCAAAACTGGCAAAGCTTAAAAGACTATGCAACCACCAAGCCAACACTGCAGGAAATATTAAGGGGGGGGTTCTATAAAAGAGGAAAAATCCTAAGAATAGCATTGAACAGTAATATAGAGACACTCTACAGAAAGAAAGAGTTCAAAGGTAACTCGATGTCAATAAAAACATATCTATCAGTAATCACTCTCAATGTGAATGGCCTAAATGCGCCCATAAAATGGCACAGGGTTGCAGATTGGATAAAACGACAGGACCCATCTATATGTTGTCTACATGAGACCCATTTTGAACCTAAAGATACACCCAGACTGAAAGTGAAGAGATGGAGAAGCATCTTTCATGCCAATGGGCCTCAAAAGAAGCCTGGGGTAGCAATTCTCATATCAGACAAATTAGATTTAAAACTAGAGACTGTAGTCAGAGATACAGAAGGACACTACATAATCCTTAAAGGGACTATCCACCAAGATGCTCTAACAATTGTAAATATCTATGCTCCCAATATGGGAGCATCCAATTATTTAAGAAAACTGTTAATCAAGAAAAAGCATCATATTGATATGAATACACTAATCATAGGAGATCTTAACATGCCTCTCTCAGAAATAGACAGATCATCAAAGCAGAAAATCAATAAAGAAACAAGAGCATTGAATGACACATTGGACCAGATGGACCTCATAGATATATACAGAACATTCCACCTTAAAACAACAGAATACTCATTCTTCTCAAGTGCACATGGAACCTTCTCCAGAATAGACCACATACTGGGTCACAAATCAGGACTCAACCGATACCAAAAGACTGAGATTATTCCCTGCATATTCTCAGATCACAATGCTTTGAAACTGGAGCTCGATCACAAGGAAAAGTTCAGAAGGAACACAAACACCTGGAAGCTAAAGACCACCTTGCTTAAGAATGCTTGGATCAACCAGGAGATCAAAGAAGAACTGAAACATTTCACGGAAACCAATGAGAATGAAGACACTTATGTCCAAAACCTATGCAATACAGCAAAGGCTTTCCTAAGGGGGAAATACATAGTCATCCAAGCCTCCCTCAAAACAAAATTGAAAAAACCAGAATACACCAGCTTTCTCTACACCTTAAAGCACTGGAGAATCAAAAACAAATCAAACCAACTCCACACATAAGAAGGGAAATAATCAAGACTAGAGCTGAGATCAATAAGGACGAAACCAGAGATACAGTAGAACGTATCAATGAAAGGAGAAGCTGGTTTTCTGAAAGAATCAGTAAGATAAATAAAAACATTGGGCACACTAATCCAAAAGAAAAGAGAGAAAGCCCAAATTCACACAATTATGAATGAAAAGTGAGAGATCACAATGAACACCAAGGAAGTAGAAACAATCATCAGAAGTTATTATCAACAGTTATATGCCAATAAGCCAATAAGCTTAGCCAATAAGCTTAGCAACCTAGATGAAATGGATGCATTCCTGGAAATCGATAAACTACCAAAATTGAACCAGGAAGAAATCGACAACCTGAATAGACTGATATCTAATAACGAGATTGAAGCAGTGATCAAAAACCTCCCAAAAAACAGGAGCCCAGGACCTGACGGATTCCCTGGGGAATTCTACCAAACTTTCAAAGAAGAAATAACACCTATTCTCCTGAAGCTGTTTGAAAAAATTGAAGCAGAACGAAAACATCCAGACTCTTTCTATGAAGCCAGCATTACCCTTATCCCCAAACAAGGCACATGCCCTACCAAAAAGGAGAATTTCAGACCAATATCACTGATGAATATGGATGCTAAGATTCTCAGCAAGATCCTAGCCAACAGGACCAAACAGCACATTAAAAATATTATCCACCATGACCAGTTGGGATTCATCCCTGGGCTACAAGGATGGTTCAACATTCACAAATCAATCAATGTGATAAAACAAATTAATATGAGAAGAGAGAAGAACCACATGGTCCTCTCAATTGATGCAGAAAAAGCATTTGACAAAATCCAGTATCCGTTCCTGATTACTATGCTTCAAAGTATAGGGATAGAGGGAACATTCCTGAGCCTCATCAAATGTATCTATGAAAGACCCATAGCAAATATTATCCTCAATGGTAAAAAGCTTTCAGCCTTCCCATTGAGATCAAGAAGAAGACAAGGATGCCCTCTTTCACCACTCTTGTTCAACATAGTATTAGAAGTTCTAGCAACAGCAATCACACACCAAAGAGAAGTAAAAGGTATACAAATTGGCAATGAAGAAGTAAAACTCTCTCTCTTCACAGATGACATGATTCTTTATATGGAAAACCCAAAAGACTCCACCCCCAAACTACTAGAACTCATACAGCAATTCAGCAATGTGGCAGGATACAAAGTCAATATACAGAAATCAGTGGCTTTCGTATACACTAACAATGAAAATACAGAAAGGGAAATTAGAGAATTGATTCCATTTACTAGAGCTCCAAGAACCATGAGATACCTGGGAATGAACCTAACCAAAGAGGTAAAGGATGTGTACTCGAGGAACTACAGAACACTCATGAAAGAAATTGAAGAAGACACATAAAGATGGAAGACCATTCCATGCTCTTGGATCGAAGAATAAACATTGTTAAAATGTCTATACTGCCTAGAGCAATCTATACTTTTAATGCCATTCCGATCAAAATTCCACTGGTATTCTTCAATGAGCTGGAGCAAATAATCCAAAAATTTGTATGGAATCAGAAGAGACCCTGAATTGCGAAGGAAATGTTGAAAAACAAAAATAAAGCTGGGAGCATCACATTACCTGATTTCAAGCTTTATTACAAAGCTGTGATCACCAAGACAGCATGGTACTGGCATAAAAACAGACACATAGACCAGTGGAACAGAGTAGAGAGCCCAGATATGGACCCTTAATTCTATGGTCAATTAATCTTTGACAAAACAGGAAAAAATATACAGTGGATAAAGACAGTCTCTTCAATAAAAGGTGCTGGGAAAACTGGACAGCTATAAGTAGAAGAATGAAACTCGACCATTCTCTTACACCGTACACAAAGATAAACTCAAAATGGGTAAAAGACCTCAACGTGAGACAGTAATCTGACGGAGGCAGGCCCCTGGCCAGGTCGGCCTCCGCCATTAAAAGATGGCGTTTGGTGAGCTGCCAATAAATGTTGCCTCATGAGATTAAGCGGAATGCCCAAAGAGGAGGTAAACAGCATTGGTTGCTAGCAAAGTTGTTCGTTTAGGTGTGCAGCCTGATTCGCTCCCTCCTGTTCCCTGCTCACTGATTGGTCATGTAAGCAAATATAAGTGTGTAGACTTGCGGAAATAAAGAAAGAGAAGATACATCTGAACTGGGGCTTCTTGTAGTCCTTGCGGGTCGAGGGGGATAAATGGCGCTGGCACTCGCGAACTAAATAAAGGAATCTTGCAAGGTAATCCACAGGAAAGCGGGGAGTAAAAGTCCGCAGGTAAGCGGGAACATTAGCCACGTTCAAAAGTGGGAATTCCGTGGTAAAGCGGGGGGTAAAGGTTGACTGAAGTATATGCGTGTAAAAAGTTAATGTGTTAGTGTCTTTAATGTCCACGTCTGTTGTCTCTGTGTTCATAATGGGATCTGAAGTATCTAATGTGTGGTTGGAAGGGTCTTTAAAAGACCTGCTAAAAGCCAATGGAACTTCACTAAAAGCAAAAACTGCTCGGGCCTTTTTGAATACAGTGGAAAAGGCAGCTCCATGGTTCCTAGATGAAGGTTTGCTAAACATACCTCCATGGGACCACTTAGGGGAGGATTTGAAGAAACAGGACAATAAAATGCCTTTGCCACCCAGGACCCTGGCAATATGGACCTTAGTTCGGGGATGCCTGGTGGGGCCTAAACCCAAATGTGAATCAGCTCTACAAGAGGGAGCAGAGGCATTGGAGGAAGTAAAAGAGGAGCGGTCTTCTCGTGCCTCAGAGGGGGGTAGTTCTAGTGAAGAGGAAGAAGAAATGTCAGGGGAGGAGTTAGACCATAAAATGCACTCCATATTTGAACAGTTGTAACTGTCGACTCCAGAGACGCCTAGTGCCCCTCCGCCATATAATCCTATGGCGTGCCAAGGAGCTTGTAGCTGCTGCACCACATGTGGTAGTGGCAGGGTTTCAAGCTGGAGAGATCATGACCTGGCCTCTGCCTTTTCGGTTTTAGAGGACCAAAACAACCAGCGGTATCATCAGCCTCTTGATTTTAAACTAGTTAAGCAATTAAAGGAAGCAGTCATGCAGTATGGCCCTCAGGCAGTCTTTACGGTATCTTTGTTGGAGACCATAGTGAGAATGAACTTAGTCCCTGAAGACTGGGGTAACCTAGCCCACGCAACCTTGTCGGGAGGGCAATATCTAGTATGGAAAACAGCGTGGCAAGAATACTCACAGGACTCTGCCCGCCGTAATGCAGTGGCTGGAAATCCTCAGTGGGACCTAGAAATGTTAATGGGAATAGGACCGTACATGGGAAAGCAGGCCCAAATACAATACAACCCTGCGGTGTATCTGCAAATAGCCGCGGAGGCCACTAACGCATGGAAAACAATTCAAGGCAGTGGGGATTTACAGGGTCAGCTGTCTAAGGTAATACAAGGACCAAATGAAGCATATGCTGATTTTGTAGCAAGGCTGATGCAAACAGCTGGCCGAATATTTGGGGAGGTAGAGGCAGCCATGCCATTGATAAAACAGCTGGCTTATGAGCAAGCTAATAAATGGTGTAAAGAAGCCATCAGACCTTGTAAAAGCAAAGACTTGAGTACATATATTAAAGTTTGCAGGGATATCAATGACAGTGTTATTCAAGGGCAGGTTATGGCTGCAGCTATCACTCAAGGTTTACAAGGATTACAGGGAGTTCAACAATATAAACATAGGGGTACTCCTGGAGTTTTCTATTACTGCAAGGAGCCAGGACACCTTAAGTGTGAGTGCCCCAAGAGAAAGGTGTCTTATCAAGAGCCTAAAAAACCAGGTATCTGCCCAAGATGTGGGAAGGATGCCCACTGGGCATATGAGTGTCGCTCAATAAGGGATATACAAGGAAACTCTCTGCCTCCAAGAGGGCCAAAAAACGGGAAGGGGGGCCCCACACCCCAGGGCCCTCAAATGTATGGGGTGCTCCAACAGGTGGCTCGCTCGCATTATCCGCTGACGAGCCAAGGCGAGCCACAACAGGGAATGCAGGATTGGACATCCGTGCCACCACCAGACTCATATTGACTCCAGAGATGGGGACCCAGGTAGTCGAATCAGATTTTAAGGGCCCATTACCTGAGGACACCGTGCTAGGACAGAGCTCCACGGCGTTATCAGGACTCATTGTTCACCCCAGAATTATAGATGCTGATTATAAAGGAATGGTGAAAATCCTGGTATCCTCCCCACGTGGAATTACAGCTATTTTTACAGGTGATAAGATAGCTCAAATCCTGGTATTGCCTAGTTGTCATAAGCTTTTTGGAAGCCATGAGGTTACACGGGAACAAAAGGGGTTCGGTTTATCTGGAGCTCCTCTAGCATGCGTCACGCTAGGCATGGAAAATAGACCCCTTTACTCTCTTTGGATAAGAGACAAGAAATTCATGGGCTTATTGGACACTGGAGCAGATTGCAGTATCATCAATGAAGCTGATTGGCCTAAGGATTGGCCTGTGCAAAAGGCTGATCAAACACTTTGAGGATTAGGGAATGCTCATAGCCCCATGTGCAGTGCAGCTACACTGCCATGGAAGGATGATGAAGGCCACCATTGTCTTGTGCAGCCATATGTCCTTAAGATTCTCATTTCATTGTGGGGACAGGATGTCTTGGCCCAAATGAACCTGAAGTTGACTACAGAATTATTTTTGAGGAAGCTCAAGCCTTAATGACTAAGTCTGGTTATCCTGGAATGGGAGGCCTAGGAAAACAGCTGCAGGGCATCCCTGAACCTATTCCCTTGACTAATTACTTCTCTCAAAGAATAGGTGGGCCGGGGCTGGGTTTTTCTTAGGGGCCGCTGAAACTCTAAAAATTCAATGGAAACACAGTAAACCCGTGTGGGTTCCTCAGTGGTCCCTGCCTAAAGAAAAATGTGAAGCTGCCCACACGTTAGTAAAAGAGCAACTTGCCGCCGGGCATATTCGGCCCTCCACATCACCATGGAATACGCCTATTTTTGTGATTAAGAAGAAGTCGGGGAAAGGGCGATTGTTACATGACTTACGAGTGGTTAATGAAAAGATGGTGGCCATGGGAGCAGTACAACTGGGGCTGCCTTTAGTCTCAGCCCTGCCCTCTGGTTCGCCCTCTGTGGTAATCGATACTAAAGATTGTTTCTTTTCCATCCCATTGCACCCCGAGGACACCCAATGTTTCGCTTTCACAGTACCTACCATTAATCATTCTAGTCCAGATCAACGCTATGAGTGGGTGGTATTGCCTCAGGGCATGGCCAACAGCCCTACAATGTGCCAATTATATGTGGACCAAGCCCTCAAGGAGGTTAGGACACAATTACCGCCGCTCATTGTGTATCATTATATGGATGATATTCTGCTGTGCCATAAAAAAGAACAATATATTGAGAAGGCCCTTTCCTTTCTTTTCAAACATTTTGAGAAATTCAGATTACATATAGCACCAGAAAAGGTCCAAATGACGCCCATTAAAGAGTATTTGGGAACTAGATTAGAGAATACTAAAGTCAGACCTTTAAAGATAACCCTGCAGATGGATCACCTAAACACGTTAAATGATTTTCAAAAATTGTTAGGAAATATCAATTGGATCAGGCCCTACCTAAAACTCTCTGATCAGAAATTGTCACCCTTGAGACACTTAAAGGAAATCCTAACCTCACCTCTCCTTGTCAGTTGACTGAGGGGGCAAAAGCAGCCATCAGTCTGATCCAGAAAAGGCTAGAAGCTGCTCAGATAGAATTGACTATTCCGAACCTTTGCTATTTTGTGTCCTTGACGAAAAACGAGCTCCCACTACAGTTTTTTGGCAATATGGCCCCATATCATGGGTTAGTTTGGCCCACTCTCCAGGGAAGGTCTTGCCTTGGTACCCAAGTGCCATTGCACAAATTATACTTAAAGGGATTAAACTTAGTATAGCAGCGTTTGATAAACAACCAGATACTATAATAACACCATAGACACAGGAACAAAGTGCCTAGCTGTCTGTGATGATGACTGGGCCATTTTGATAACTATAACGTGCGCTCAATTTGATAACCACTACCCATCACATCCATGGCTACAGTTCAGTTTATCCAATCCAATCATATACCCTAGGATCACTCACCATAAACCCCTCAGTAATGCAAGGCTTATATTCACTGATGGATCTAAGCAAGGAGTAGGAGCTAGAGTTACCAAAGAAGAGAGTTGGACCTTCCTATTTCAAAGCTCCTCTCCCCAAGAAACCGAGCTGCTCACAGTGATAAAAGCATTTCAAATGTTTCATCAAGAACCCTTCAACCTTTTATCAGATAGTAGATATGTGGTGCAAGCTGTCTCTATCATTGAAAATGTGTGTTCTATTAATGCCAGGTCTACTATCTATAAGGCATTACAAGAAATCCAAACATTAGTTTGGGACAGGAAGGGTCCATTTTATATTGGCCACATATGAGCTCATACAACCTTACCAGGCCCCCTGACAAAAGGTAATCGGTTAGCAGACTCCTTAACCAGAGGAGAATTTGTCTTTGCCATTGAGGACCCGGTGCAACAGGCAAGACATTATCATAAGCTGTTCCATGTGAATGCTTTAACTCTTCGCCTCAAATTTAACATAACAAAATCACAGGCATGGGATATAGTAGTATCCTGCAGAAATTGCATGACCTTACTACCTGCACCTTCCTTGGAGGTTAATCCTAAGGGTTTGTTACCTAATCATATATGGCAAATGGATATCACACACGTTTCAGAATTTGGAAAGTTAAGATATGTTCATGTCTCTGTAGATACCTGCTCTGGAATAATTTTCACCTCAGTGCATACGGGGGAAAAAATCCAGAGATGTTATTGCCCATTGCCTACAGGCTTTTGAGGCATGGGGAAAGCCACGCCAGTTAAAGACAGATAATGGCCCAGCCTACACCTCACAACCCTTTAAAGCCTTCCTACAACAACTTTACCCTATAACCCACAAGGAAAGACTGTTGTGGAGCGCGCGCATCTTAAAATAAAAAATGCGCTTTATAAACAAAAACGGGAAATAGGGGACACCTTCAGGTCCCCTAAAGATAATCTCAACACCATTCCCTTTATTTTGAATTTTTTAACGTTGGACAAAACGGGTAAATCAGCTGCAGACAGTCATGCAAGTGATGCTGCTGCTCCCCCTAAACCTTTAGTACTTTGGAAGAACATCCTCACAGGAAAGTGGAATGGACCAGATCCAGTGTTCGTATGGAGTAGGAGGTCTGTATGTGTTTTTCCACAGGAAAAGGAGGCTCCAATTTGGATCCCAGAGCGGCTGGTGCGTGCAGCCTTGCCTCCGAACACCAGTCATGATGCGGAAGATGCTGATGATAACTCTGGGGATGCTACACCTCCTGCGGCAGACTCAAGCCAGAGACCTGTGGGCAGTGGTTAAAGCATGGCCATATCCTTTACCAGTGACTAACTCTTCTCTCATCTTCCCTCCTCTCCCTTTGATGCATGGCAAGTCTGTAACTTGCTAGGAGTATGTACTGATATCTCAGCAGTGTCCATGTTAAATGGTGGCAAGTTCCTCAAATGTTCTTATAAACAAAATGACTCTAGTACCTTTGAGACAACAGTTAATGTGTCTTGTCCCAATAATATTACTTATCAGCCCACTCCTATATGGGTCTCGCCACCGTTCCTTTTCCTCGTAACAAATGCTAGCGAGCTGAATGATAACATTGAATTGCACTAAGAATTGCTATCTTTCCCAGTGCTGGAATGTCATGGCCTTCAAGATGGCTGTGATTATGTGTATCCCTACCCATGTTCCTATCCCAGTTTCCATTCCAGAGGACAAATTACCGGTGGTGCTATCCAGAAAGAAGAGAGATTTTGGTATCACAGCCACCATTGTGACAGCATTGGCTATAACTACAGCAGCTGCCACGACAGCAGCAGTCTCGCTTGCTACAACTATACCCACTGCGGAAGCTGTGAACACCCTTGCAGAAAGAACGGCAGCTGCCCTTCAAACACAGACTCAGATCAATGCACATCTGCAAGCAGGAATCCTGATAGTCAACCAGAGAGTGGATTTGGTTCAAGAACAAGTGGACATATTGGGGTCCCTATTGGGACTGGGATGTATAGCACCCTTCCTGGCAATTTGTGTAACTCCCATAGCCTATACTAATATGAGTGACTTACAGAATGTCTCCCGACAGCTCTCCCAATACTTGCAGGGGAATTGGTCCGCAGAATTCCAAAACTATACTCAGCACCTGCTACTAGGCATAACAAGGATAAATAACACCAGAGTTGAGCTTGCAACCCTCCCAGAGATAATCAAAACATTGCAAGATGCGTTAACCTTTACAAAACAATGGGCTAGCATAATTGGTTTGATGACAATCCTCGTAGTGGGCTTGATTCTGCTAGTAAGGAAACTGCAAATTTGAAGGCGACAGCAACATAGGCAACAGCAAGCCATGGTGCAGGCCTTGTTAGCCATCGAGGCTGGAACATCCCCCCAAGTGTGGCTAAGTAGGCTGGATCGGTAGTCAACAATGGGTAAGATTGATGGGGGAAATATACTAACCTAAGACAGGACGCAGATCATTGATATCTCCCGTCTAATGACAGGTAAGGATATTCCCCGCCACTGACAACCTAAGACAGGCATGATCCCTGCCATAAAAGGAAAAAGAGGGAGATGTCGGAGGCAGGCCCCTGGCCAGGTCGGCCTCTGCCATTAAAAGATAGCGCCTGGCAAGCTGCAAAGAGAAGTTGCCTCATGAGACTAAGCGGAATGCCCAAAGAGGAGGTAAACAGCATTGGTTGCTAGCAAAGTTGTTCATTTAGGTGTGCAGACTGATTTGCTCCCTCTTGTACCCTGCTCGCTGATTGGTCATGTAAGCGTATATAAGTGTGTAGACTTGTGGAAATAAAGAGAGAGAAGATACATCTGAAATGGGGCTTCTTGTCATCCTTGTGGGTCGAGGGCGATAGTAATCCATCAGAATCCTAGAGGAGAACATAGGCAATAATCTCTTCGATATCAGCCACAGCAACTTCTTTAAAGATATGTCTCCAAAGGCAAAGCAAACAAAAGTGAAAATAAACTTTTGGGACTTCATCAAAATCAAAAGCTTCTGCACAGCAAAGGAAACAGTCAAGAAAACAAAGAGTTAACCCACGGAATGGGAGAAGATATTTCTAAAGTACAGTACAGACAAGAGGTTGATATCCAGGTTCTATAATGAACTCCTCAAACTCAACACACACGAAACAGGTAAACATATCAAAAAATGGGCAGAAGATATGAACAGACACTTCTCCAATCAAGACATACAAATGGCTATCAGACACATAAAAAAATGTTCATCATCACTAGCCCTCAGGGAGATTCAAATTAAAACCACAATGAGATATCACCTTATACCAGTTAGAATGGCCAAAATTAACAAAACAGGAAACAACATGTGTTGGAGAGGATGTGGAGAAAGGGGAACCCTCTTACACTGTTGGTGCGAATGCAAGTTGGTGCAGCCTCTCTGGAGAACAGTGTGGGGATTCCTCAATAAATTAAAAATAGAACTTCCCTATGACCCTGCAATTGCACTCTTGAGTATTTACTCCAAAGATACAGATGCCGTGAAAAGAAGGGCCATCTGTACCCCAATGTTTATAGCAGCAATGGCCACTGTCACCAAACTATGGAAAGAACCAAGATGCCCTTCAACGGACGAATGGATAAGGAAGATGGAGTATTATGCCTCCATCAGAAAGGACGAATACCTAACTATGTGGCAACATGGACGGGACTGGAAGAGATTTTGCTGAGTGAAATAAGCCAAACAGAGAGAGAGTCAATTATCATATGGTTTCACTTATTTGTGAAGCATATCAAATATCATGGAGGACAAGGGGTGTTAGAGAGGAAAAGGGAATTGGGGGAAATTGTAAGGGGAGGTGAATCATGACATCTATGGACTCTGAAAAACAATCTGAGTCTTTTGAAGTGTCGGGGGGGTTGGAGGTTGGGGTACCAGGTGGTGGGTATTATAGAGGGCATGGATTGCATGGAGTACTGGGTGTGGTGAAAAAATAATAAATACTGTTTTTTCTGAAAATAAATTAATTAATTTATAAAAAAACTATGCACTGAAACAACATAATAAAAAGGTAGGGTATTGGGCTAAATATGTGCTTGATATTAATGAGGGCACTTGTTGGGATAAGCATTGGGTGTTATATATAAGTCATGAATTACTAAATTCTGCTCCTGAAACCAAAGTCACACTATATGTTAGCTAACTAGAATTTAAATATAAAATTTTAATAAAGAGGATATCTTCAACGTTTTTTTCTTCCTAATGTCCATGAAATAATATTGGACTCCTATAAACATGGGATTAATCTGAAAATATATCCAACCCTAAATGCTCCTGAGACAGCAGTATACATTCCCCTGGAAGAAAGACTTACTGCTCACTGGAAAGGAGATTAAATATAAGCTCAGGTGGACAGAATCTTTCAGACCTCCTTAGTGACAAATTGATTCCCTAAGAAGTCAATGTCCTTCCATGATAGTCCACTCGTAACTGATCAAGTAGGAACTAAAAAGATAATTCAATGAGCATGGTGGCTCCCATTTTTTGCAAGGCAAGATTTGCTGTTTCCTGATTTATTTTAGCCATTCTGATGGCCGTGAGGTGTTATATTATTGTGATTCTGATTTGTATTTCCCTGATGACAAGTGATATGGAGCAGTTTTTCATGGGTCTGTTAGACAATTGTATATATTCTTTGGAGGAGTGCCTGTTTATTCCTTCTTCCCATTTCTTGACTGGATTATTTTTTTTGTGTTAAATTTGATAAGTTCCTTATAGATGTTGGATACTAGTCCTTAATTAGATATGTCATTTGCAAGTATCATCTTCCATCCCATAGGTTGCCTGTTTTGGCTACTCTTTCCTTTGCTGTACAGGTTCCAATATTTTTTTATTTGTTTGTTTGTTTGTTTGTTTGTTTTGTTTGTTTGCTTTTGTTTTCCTTGCCTTTCCAGATGTGCCTAGCAAGAAGTTGGTGTGGCTGAGGTCCAAGAGGTTGCTGCCTGTGTTCTCCTCTAGGATTTTTATGGATTCCTTTCTCACATTTAGGTCCTTTATTCGTTTTGAATTTATCTTTGTGTATGATGTAAGAAAATGGTCCAATTTCATTCTTCATGTGGCTCTCCAATATTCCCAGCATAATTTATTGAAGAGACTGTGCTTTTTTCTTTTGGTATTCTTTCCTTCTTTTTCAAAGATCTGTTGGCCATAGAGCTGAGGGTCCATTTCAAGGTTCTCTATGTCTGTTTTTGTGTAGTACCATACTATCTCAATGATTAAAGCTTTATAATATAATTTGAAGTCCAGTGTTGTGATGCCACCAGCTTTGGTTTTCTTTTAAACATTCCTATGGTTATTCAGGGACTTTTCTGGTTCCATACAAATTTTAGGATTACTTGTGTCAGATCTGTGAAAAATATCAGTGGTATTTTGATTGAGTGTGTAGATTTCTGGGAAGCACAGACATTTTAACAATATTTATTCTTCCGGTCCATGAGCATGGATTTTTTTTTTTCAATTTCTTTCTGTACTCCTCAATTTTTTTCGTAAGTGTTCTCTAGTTTTTAGAATACAGATACTTTACCTCTTTGGTTGGGTTTATTACTAGGTGTCTTATGATTTTTGGAGCTATGGTAAGTGGGAGTGGTTCCTTAATTTATCTTTCTTCTGTCTCATCATTAACCTATAGAAATGCAACCGATTTCTGTGGATTGGCTTTGTATTTTGCCATGTCACTGAATTGCTGTATGGGTTCTAGCAATTTAGGGATAGAGTATCTTGAGTTTTACACATAAAGCATTGTGCCAGCTATTGAGAGTAATAATTTGAATTCTTCTTTGCAAATTTGAATGACTTCTATTTCTTCCTTTTGTCTGATTGCTGAGACTAGGACTTCCAGTACAATGGTGAACAGTAGTGGTAGAATGGACATCTCTGCTGTATTCCTGATATTAAGGGAAAAGCTCTCAGTTGTCCCCTATTTTGAATGATACTGTGATCTTTTAATAGAGAGCTTTTATGATATTGAGATATATTCCCTCTATCACCACAGTGTGCAGGATTTTAATCAAGAAGGGGAGCTGTATTATGTCAAATGCTTTTTCTGCATCAATTGAGATTATTGTATGTTTCTTGCTCTTTCTTAATTAATGTGGTGTATCACATTGAATGATTTGCAACTGTTGATCCAGCCTTGCAGCCCAGGAATAAATCCCAGTTTACCAAGATGAATAATAGTTTTAATGTAGTGTTAGGTCCTATCATCTTGTGTCTTGCTGAGAATTTTGACATCTATGTTCATCAGAGTTATTGGTCTAAAGTTATCTCTTTTGGTGGGGACTTTGGTTTTAAGCTCAAGGAAATGTTGGACTTATAGAAGTTTGGGACTATTATTTTCATCTCTATTTTTGAAACAGTTTCAGAATTTAGGTATTCTTTCTTCTTTAAATATTTGGTAGAGGGGTGCCTGGGTGGCTCAGTGGGTTAAAGCCTCTGACTTCAGCTCAATCCCAGGATGCTGGGATCGAGCCCCACATTGGACTCTCTTCTCAGCAGGGAGCCTGCTTCCACCTCTTTCACTGCATGCCTCTCTGCCTACTTGTAATCTGTCAAATAAATAAATAAAATCATATTTATTTATAAATAAATAAAATCATATATATCTATATCTATAGATATATAGATATATATATTCTATACATATATATTTGGTAAAATTCTCCTGGGAAGACTTCTGGCTCTTGGCTTTTGTTTGTTGGGGGATTTTCGATAACTCCTTCAATTTCCTGGCTGGTTATGGGTGGGTGGTTATGGTTCTGTTCTTCTTGTTTTGGTTTTGGCAGTTTATACATTCTTGGAATGCATTCATTTCTTCCAGATTGCCTAATTTGTTGGGATAAACTTGTTTATAATTTATTCTTAAAATTGTTTGTATTTCCTTGTTGTTGGTTGTGATTTTTTTTTCATTCAGCATTTCATTAATTTGTGTCCTTTCTCTTTTCTTTTTGATAAGTCTGGCTATGCATTTCTCAATGCATATTTTATCATATTTATCAATAAATGTTTTCTAATTTTTCAATGAACCAGCTTCTAGTTCCATTGACTATTATACTGTTCTTTGATTTCTATTTCATTAATTTCTACTCTGATCTTTATTATTTCTTGTAACCTTCTTTGTTTAGGCTTCATTTGCTGTTGTTTCTTCAGTTCCTTTATAAGTGAGTTTAGCTTGTGTATTTGAGATTTTTCTGCTTTGCCACATCTGAAAAGTTTTGAACAGTTGTGTTTTCATTTGCATTTGTTTCCATGATTTTAGAAAATCGTTCCCTAATTTTCTGGTTGACCAATTCATACTTTAGTATGATGATCTTTAACATCCAAGTGTTTGAGTTCCTTCCAAATTTCCTCTTGTGATTGAATTCAAGTTTCAAAGCTTTGTGGTCTCAAAAAAAAGCAGGGAGGGCGCCTGGGTGGCTCAGTGGGTTAAAGCCTCTGCCTTCGGCTCAGGTCATGATCCCAGGGTCCTGGGATCGAGGCCCACATTGGGTTCTCTGCTCATCTGGGAGCCTGCTTCCTCCTCTCTCTCTGCCTGCTTCTCTGCCTACTTGTGATCTCTATTGAATAAATAAATAAAATCTTTTAAAAAAAAGCAGGGAATAATCCCAATATTTAGGTATCTTTTGAGTCCTGATTTATGACTCTGGATGAGATCTATTCTGGAGAATGTTTAATGTGTACATAAGAAGAAAGTATATCCTATCACTTAAGAATGGAATGCTCTCTCTGTCTCTTTTTCTCTCTTGCTCTCTCTCTATATATATACATATATATAGAGAGAGATAGATAGATAGATATTTATATGAAGTCCATCTGGTCCAGTGCTTCATTCAAAGTCTTTGTTTCCTTGTTCATCTTCTGCTTAAATGATCTGACAATTGACTGGGGTATTGAATTCCTCAACAATTATTGTATTATTATCAATGTGTTTCTTATTTTTGTTCTTAATTGGTTTATATAATGGGCTGCTTCCAAGGTAGGAGCATTAATATCTATAATGGTTAGATCTTTTTGTTGGATAAACACTTTAAGTATGATATAGTGTTCCTCTTCATCTCTTATTACAATTTTTGATTTAAAATCTAATTTGTTTGATATAAAGATTGCTACCCATACTCTCTTGAATGTCCATTAGCATGATAAATGGTTATCCAATGCCTCACTTTCGTTCTGGAGGTGTGTGGTGTATGGCAGGAATCTAATTTGATACATTTGAATGTGGCTGCACACTTTTCCCAAAATCATTTATTGAAAATTCTATTGCTCCCCAATGTACATTCAGTAGTGTGATTGCTGTTATATAGATTATTTCTATTTTGAATGTTTTTGAGGAAACTCCATTACATTTTACACAGTGGCTACAACAGTTTTCATGCTCATGAACTGTGTAGGACAGTTCCTTTTTCTCCACACTACTGCCGAAACTTCTTTTTCTTTGATTGTTTGTTTGTTTGTACTTTCTTACAAGTGTGAGGTGATTTATTTTTTAAATTTTTTTAAAAATTTATTTTCAGCATAACAATATTCATTATTTTGGCACCACACCCAATGCCCCATGCAATCTGTGCTCTCTATAATACCCACCACCTGCTACCTCAACCTTCCAATACCCCAGCCACTTCAAACCCCTCAGACTGTTTTTCAGAGTCCATAGTCTCTCATGATTCACCTCCATTTCCAATTTCCCCCAACTCCCTTCTCTTCTCTAGCCCCCCATGTCCTCCATGCTATTTGTTATGCTCCACAAATAAGTGAAAAAATATGATAGTTGACTTGCTCTGCTTGACTTATTTCACTCAGCATGCTCTCTTCCAGTCCCGTCCATGTGGCTACAAAAGATGGATATTCATTCTTTCTGATGGAGGCATAATACTCCATAGTGTATATGGACCACATTTCCTTATCCATTCATCTGTTGAAGGGTATCTTGGTTCTTTCCACAGTTTGGTGACAGTGGCAATTGCTCCTATAAACATTGGGGTACAGATGGCCCTTCTTTTCACGACATCTGTATCTTTGGGGTAAAGATCCAGGAGTGCAATGGCAAGGTCATAGAGAAGTTCTATTTTTAATTTCTTGAGGAATCTCCACACTGTTCTCCAAAGAGGCTGCACCACCTTGCATTCCCACCAACAGTGTAAGAGGGTTCACCTTTATCCACATGACCTCCAACACATGTTGTTTCCTGTCTTGCTAATTTTAGCAATTCTAAGTGATGTAAGGTATCTTACATATCTCAATGTGATTTTAATTTGAATCTCCCTGAGGGCTAGTGATGACGAATATTTTTTCATGTGTCTGATAGCCATTTGTATGTCTTCATTGGAGAAGTCTCTGTTCATATCTTCTGTCCATTTTATGATATGATTGTGTGTTTCATGTGTGTTAAGTTTGAGGAGTTCTTTATAGATCCTGGATATCAACCTTTTTTCTATACTGTCATTTGCAAATATCTTCTCCCATTCCGTGGGTTGCCTTTTCATTTTGTTGACTGTTTCCTTTGCTGTGCAGAAGCTTTTGATCTTGATGAAGTCCCAAAAGTTTATTTTCACTTTTGTTTCCTTTGCCTTTTGTTGCTCTCGGCCCGCAAGAACGACTCGGAGACTCACTTAGCGGCGAACCTTCTTCTTTAATCGCTTTTCTTCTTCTCCCACTTTTACCCTCGGCGCATGCGTTTTTATACAGGCAGTGTTAACCAATCAAAATGCAGTGCTCATGCGCCTCCCGCGAGAGTGGACCTAAATGAACAGCCAATCATATTCAGTCCCTTACGGCTCTTAGAGTAGGCCTCCTGTACTGGCTCCCGACATCTCCCCCTTTTTTATTTATTTATAATGGCTGAGATCGTGCCTGTCTTAGGTTGCCAATCCTCAGCACACATGCTTACCCGTCATCGGGTACTCTCCCTGGTCGAAGAGCCCCTGTCTTAGGTTGCTATGGTGTGGGATCAGTCTTACCTGTCTTTGACTACCAATCTAGCATACTTAGCCATATCTGGGGGGAGGTACCAGCTTCAAGAGCCATCATGGCTTGAACCATGAGGTGTTATTGTCGTTGATTGCGACAGACACGGCCACACATCCAACGTAACATTAGTACGTTAGCTGTGATTAAGAGAACAGCCATGGCACCAAGTCCAGCCCACTGTTTGAGGAACGAAACAGATTGCTGTAACATTTTTTTTTCCACTCACTAACAGGTGCAATAGTTACTTTGGTAGAATTTATGGATATAATTTGAGCTCGTAATTGCCTAGTTAAATTTTGAAATTGACGGTTCCAGCTACCATTAAGCATATTTCCTAACTGTCTAGAGAGGTTAGCTGCTAAGGATAAGTTGTTATGAGCTATAGGGGTGATACAAAGTCCGGCCATATTATGTATGCATCCTATCGACACAATTGACTCTAGGATATCAAGTTGTTCCTGTACAAAATCAACCCTTTGATTTACAATAAGGATCCCAGCATGCAAATGTCCGTTAATTTGTTCTTGCGTAGCCAATGCTTCAGCGACCATTCCTGTGACGTTGTTGAGCGCAGCTGCTGTCTGTACTGAGGTTGTCAACGCTACCGCGGCAGCAGTAGCAGCGGCGGCGGATGCTGCAATAGCTGCAATAATGGCTGCTGTTATTCCAAAGTCTCGTTTATGTCGAAGCAGCACCGGCAGGTTGTCGGGGTTCACAAGAGAGACTAGATGACGTCATCTACAGGATCCATGGGCTCCATGGCCACCAATCTCGTGAGCCTCTCTGGCACCCAGATGGGTGATGGCGCATCCTGTGGGAAAACACAAAGAGATCCTCGGTGCCATCGAAGCACCGGGTCTGGGCCTTTCCATAGGCCCGTAAGTATATCTTTCCATTTTACCATTGCTTGCATATGCTTTTGTTGCCCCCAGTGTCGCTCTGCTGCAGAGAGACCATCTTGATCTAGCGTTAAAAAATTTAAAATAAAATTTACAAGGTTTGTGAGGTCATTAGGTGTTGAGTAGCTCTCCCGTATTCCCCCTTTTTTTATTTTTTGTAGGGTAGTTTTCCATGTTAGGTGTGCTCGTTCTACAATTCCTTGACCTAGGGGATTATATGGTATGCCAGTGCTGTGTTGGATATTATAGCATGCTAGGAAATTTTTAAAGGTATTTGAGGTATAGGCCGGGGCATTATCTGTTTTCAGACTTTTAGGTATTCCCCAGCACGCAAAGCTGCGTAGGCAGTGGCTCATTACATTTTTTACATTTTCACCCCTTAAAGGGGTACCCATGATGATTCCAGAGCAAGTATCGATGGTAAGGTGTAAGTATTGTTGTTGACCAAACGAGGGCACATGAGTTACATCCATTTGCCAAAGATGGTTGGGCATAAGGCCTTTAGGGTTTACACCCAAGGAAGGCGTCGGAAGATGAACACAACAGTTGCCACAGCTTTTTACAATGTCACGGGCCTCTGCTCTTGATATATTAAATCTTGTTTTTAGCGTTAATGAATTCACATGCCATTTCCTGTGATAATCCTTTGCTTCTTCTATTGCTCCACAGAATTCAAACCTTGCATTATTATCAGCTATTCTATTTCCAGATGCTACTGGTCCAGGTAGCTCAGAATGAGCCCTTACATGCCCAATATAAAAGGGGGCTGGCCTTGCCAGCACGGTTTCTTGGAGGTTTTTTTAGTAGGGAGGTGATAGGTGATTGGCTTGCTGAAAAAATTGCTGTCTCTATCTGCCTAACGGCTAGTACTGCATACTTACTATCTGAATATATATTGATGTTTTGATTGTGAAACCTTTGTAGAACCAGCATAATGATTAATAGTTCTGTTCGTTGTGCCGATTCACCTGGTACTACCGCTGTTATGACTTTTCCCTCAACCACATAAGCGCCTGTTCCTTTCTTACTGGCATCAGTGAATATAGTGATGGCATTGGCCAAGGGCTCTGATTTGCAAATTTTTGGCCAGATAAGATGTGCATCTTTACAGAACTCAATCAATGGATGTGATGGATAATGATTGTCAAACGGTATGGGATAGGATGTCGCCAGGATTGACCACTCATCTATAGTGTTCACAAGGGTGGATAGCCGGCTCTTGTCATAGGGGACTATGCATGAGTCGGGTAGCTTCCCGAGAACTCGTATGCCAGTCTTGATAACCTTGCCTGCCGTTATTGCCACAGCAACGGGATAAGGGGTGATGATTCGGGCAAGACTATTATGTAAATACACCCACTGAAGAGGCCCACCTTGCCATAGTACTCCGGTGGGCGAACCTGGGGATGGTACAACAACTGCATAAATTGGTTTGTCTAGATCGCACCTATCTGCTGTAGTTGAAGCCAATCTTTCCTCAACCAATTGTAGTGCCTTTATAGCCTTCGGGCGTGAACGCCCGTGGAGAGTCTAATTTGGAGTCTCCTGGCAAAATATCAAAAATGGTTTTAATTCTGCATTTGTCAGTTTCAGATAGGGACGAATCCAATTGATATCCCCCAGGAGTTTTTGGAAATCATTTAAGGTCTTTAAATGATCTCTGCGAATTTGAAACTTTTGAGGCTTTACTGTGGAGTCAGTGAGTTGTAGGACCAGATAGTCCTTTAAATTTGCTGTTTGTATTTTCTCAGGAGCAACAATTAGCCCCCACATCGCTAACTGTTGCTGCAGAAAGGTGAATGCTGAGGTGAGAACCGATGTATTGCTATGACAGATTAGAATATCATCCATATAATGGTAGCAGCAAACATCTGAGAACTTATTCCGTACTGGCAAAAGAGCCTTGCCCACATAGAGCTGACACATAGTGGGACTATTAGCCATACCCTGAGGGAGCACTGCCCATTCATACCGTCAGGTTCGGAATGATTAACAGCTGGCAAGGTAAAAGCAAACCTCTTCATGTCGTCCGGATGGATCGGGATAGAGAAAAAGCAATCTTTAATATCTATAACAATAGAAGGCCAATCTCTGGGCAGGGAAGTAACAACGGGGAGGCCTAGCTGAACAGGCCCCATTATTTGCATCTGATCATTTATCTGTCTCAGATCATGTAATAATCTCCATTTGCCTGACTTTTTCTTTACCACAAATATAGGGGTGTTCCATGGGGATCTTGATTCACGTAAATGTCCTGCCTCAACTTGCTCTCTAACTAATTGTCTAGCAGCCCTCAGTTTTTCTGTAGTTAACGGCCACTGAGGCACCCACCGTGGAGTACTTTCCTTCCAATCTATTTTTATTGCCTCAGTGGCCGCTGGGGAAAACCCTGACCTCCCATGGGTGTTGGGTTAGGGGTCCCTTGTCCCTTGGGCCCGAGACCTTGGCCTGGAACATATCCCGTGGCTTTCATCATGTTTCTTGCATTTTCACTATAATGATTCTCAGTAGTTAATACTATATTCATTTGCTCTAACACATCTCATCCCCAAAGGGTTACAGGGAGAGAACAAACATATGGCTGAAAGACTCCTTTATGAACCTCATCATCTTCCCAATCTAAAGATGCTGCGCTGACATCTGGGCTGTGAGCAATTCCTAGTCCTATTAATGTTTGATTGGCCTTGACAAGGGGCCATTGTTTTGGCCAATCAGCTAAATTAATAATACTTTTGTCTGCCCCTGTATCTAACAGCCCCCAGAAGGGTTTTCCTCTTATTTTTAAGACTGTCATGGGCCTGTTGCTCATATCCATAGTCAGACACATCAAATCATTTCCTGTTGATCCAAGCCCTCCATCTCGCAACCTTCCTGTAGACATATCTGTCATGGTGGCTGGGCAGGATTAGGAGTTGAGCAATCCTATCCCCAGGGTTGATAATGGTGATGCCTCTTGGAGAGGAAACTAAAATTTTTACTTCCCCTGAAAAATCTGGGTCAATAACCCCTGGGTGGATAACGAGACCTCTAAGAGTGGTGGAACTTCTACCCAGAAGTAATCCCACGGTGCCCTCTGGCGGGCCCCCATGGAAATCCGAGGGCACCGCCTGCACACACATTTCAGGGGTTAAGACCATTCGGGTGGTGGCACGCAGGTCAAGTCCTGCTGAGCCTGTGGTGGCTCTTCTGGGTCTGTAGGGGGAAACATCTGTCTCGCCTTCTGCGGCAGCGCCATGACCGCCCCGTACATTTGGTTCGGGCCCCGGGGGGAAAGGCCCTGCTTCCCGTTTTTTGAACTCCCCCAATTAGTTGGTGGCAGCCGATTTCCGTCCATATCAGTGACTGAGCGGCAATCGCTAGCCCAGTGATTCCCCTTTCTACATCTGGGGCATAGCTGTGGTTTCGGTCCTCTATAACCTTTATTTGGATGCGCCTCTTCCACCTTCACAAATTGGACTGGTTGACTCTGTCTTCCTCCTCGCGCCTGGCTGTTGCACTGTGGGCAGTCCTTTTTCATATGACCTTCTTGCCCACATAAGAAACACCCTTTGGTCCTAGCCCCATTTGCACCTTGCAACGCTTGTGCAAAAGCAGCAGCCATGGCCTGGCCCTGAACTAGAGGTCCTGTGATATCCCTGCAGACCTTGATATACACTGACAAGTCTTTCGCTTTCCAGGGTCTAATGGCTTCTCGGCACCATTTATTGGCATTTTCAAAAGACAATTGTTTAACTTGGGGCATACCCTGGTCTACGTCCCCAAACATCCTACCAGCTGTTTGTATCAACCTGTCCACAAAATCTGCATAGGGCTCATTCGGCCCTTGTAGCACTTTGGATAACTGTCCTTGCAAATCTCCAGCACCCCTTAACGTCTTCCATGCCCTCAAAGCTGCGGTTGCTATCTGGTGATATACCCCTGGCGGATAATTACTTTGTGCCTGTGACCCAAAATATTGTCCCGCACCTGTTAACATGTCTAGGTTCCACTGTGGGTTACCTGCTGCTGCATTTCTTTGCGCCGTGTCCTGGCAATTGTCCTGATTCTGGATCTTCCATTCTAAATATTGCCCACCAGATAAAACTGCTCTAGCCAAGTTACTCCAGTCTTCAGGAGTGAGGTAAAGGCTACCCAGCATTTCAACCAAAGAAACCGTAAAAGCAGCCTGAGGGCCATAGAACATAACTGCTTCCTTCAGCTGCTTTACGAGTTTAAAATCTAGGGGCTGATGATATCTTTGCTGATGTTGATCTTCCATGACGGGGAAAAACCCTTTTTCTGGCCCTAATACTTCTCTCCAACTCTGTGTGGTGCAGCTCGCACAATAGCAGGCCTTGGTGCAGCAAGGTTTATACGGAGGAGGCCCCTCGTAAGGTGGCGCTGTTGGGGCTGGGCGCGTGGGCATAAGATCTAAGTTATCTACTACTTCCTTTGTTTGTAACTGCGCCATGGCTCCTTCTTTCACTTTTAATTTCAGCTGCGCCATAACTTCCCCCTTCATTTCGAACTGCGCCAGAGCCTTTTTTAGTTCCTCCTCCTTTTTTGCAAGCTCTCTTTTCATTTCTTCCACTCTCTGATCATCGGAGGGCCCCCCTCCCGTCACTTTTCTCTTATCACCCGGACGGGCGTTTTCCTCATCCAAGCTTTCTTCTGAGCTTTCACTTTCAGAACTGGAATCTCTCCAGGATCCTTTGCAAGACTCCTCTTTTACCTGTTCTAAGATCTCTCCTCCCTGTAGAACCGCCTTGCGTATGGGTTCGCAGGACAATAGTAAGCAGACCTTCACTAAGGACCAAACAGCGAGAGTTCCCGGCATAGTGCGCGGGTCGCGCCTGAGGTCCTCCCCTAGATATTCCCCCTGGGGAATATTAAGCAATCCCTCCTCTAAGAACCACGGAGCGGTTTGACCCACTTCTTTTAGAAATAAGCGAGCCTTCTTATTTTTCAAAGGGGTCCCATTTGCTTTAAGAACGTCAGTTAGCGGCCCCAACATTTTATATGCAGCCATCTCGTTTCCCATCCCGGAAAGCTTTACTCTCGTCCTTATCCTAGGAACTTTCCCTGTCGCTCACTAGACAGAAATAGGTGCACTCCTTACCTGATCGTCACCGACTCCGTGCGTCTCTCACAATGAGAATCCCGGGTTTCAGCACCACTTGTCGCTCTCGGCCTGCAAGAACGACTCGGAGACTCACGTAGCGGCGAACCTTCTTCTTTAATCGCTTCTCTTCTTCTCCCACTTTTACCCTCGGTGCATGCGTTTTTATACAGGCAGTGTTAACCAATCAAAATGCAGTGCTCATGCACCTCCCCCGAGAGTGGACCTAAATGAACAGCCAATCATATTCAGTCCCTTACGGCTCTTAGAGTAGGCCTCCTGTACTGGCTCCCGACAGCCTTTGGAGACATATCTTGAAAGAAGTTGCTGTGACTGATATCGAAGAGGTGACTGCCTATGTTTTCCTCTAGGATTCTGATGGATTCCTGACTCACGTTGAGGTCTTTTATCCATTTTGGGTTGATCTTTATGTACAGTGTATGAGAATAGTCGAGTTTCGTTCTTCTCCATAGAGCTGCCAAGTTTTCCCAGCACCATTTATTGAAGAGACTTTCTTTTTTCCACTGTATATTTTTTCCTGTTTTGTCAAAGATTAAGACCATAGAGTTTTGGGTCCATATCTGGGCTCTCTACTATGTTCCACTGGTCTATGTGTCTGTTTTTATGACAGTACAATGCTGTCTTGGTGATCACAGCATTGTAGTAAAGCTTGAAATCAGGTAACGTGATGCCCCCCCATTTTATTTTTGTTTTTCAACATGTCCTTAGCAATTCGTGTTCTCTTCTGATTCCATACAAATTTATGGATTATTTGCTCCAGCTCTTTGAAGAATACCAGTGAAATTTTTATCTGAATGGCATTAAAAGTATGGATTGCTCACGGCAGTATAGATATTTTAGCAATGTTTATTCATTCGATCCAAGAGCATGGAATGATCTTCGTTCTTTTTGTTTCTTCATCAGTTTCTTTCATGAGTGTTCTGTAGTTCCTCGAGTAAAGATCCTTTAGCTCTTTGGTTAGGTTTATTCCCAGGTATCTTATGGTTCTTGGTGCTATAGTAAATGGAATCAATTCTCTAATTTCCCTTTCTGTATTTTCATTGTCAGTGTATAAGAAAGCCACTGATTTCTGTACATTGACTTTGTATCCTGTCACGTTGCTGAATTTCTGTATGAGTTCTAGTAGTTTGGGGGTGGAGACTTTTGGGTTTTCCATATAAAGAATCATGTCATTTACGAAGAGAGAGAGTGTGACTTCTTCATTGCCAATTTGTATACCTTTTATTTCTCTTTGTTGTGTTATTGTTGCTAGGACTCTAATACACTGTTGAACAAGAGTGGTGAGAGTGGGCATCTTTGTCGTGCTCCTGATCTCAACGGGAAGGCTGCAAGCTTTTTCCCATTGAGGATGATATTTGCTGTGGGTCTTTCATAGATAGGTTTGATGAAGTTCAGGAATGTTCTCTCTATCCCTAGACTTTGAAGAATTTTAACCAGGAACAGATTCTGGATTTTGTTCAATGCTTTTTATGCATCGATTGAGAGGACCATGTGGTTCTTCTCTCTTCTCATATTAATTTGTTCTATCATATTGATTGATTTGTGAATGTTGAACCATCCTTGTAGCCCAGGGATGAATCCCACCTGATCATGGTGGATAATCTTTTTACTGTGCTTTTGGATCCTGTTGGCTAGAATATTGTTGATAATCTTAGCATCCATATTCATCAGTGATATTGGTCTGAAATTCTCCTTTTTTGTAGGGTCATTGCCTGGTTTGGGGATCAGGGTAATGCTGGCTTCATAGAAAGAGTTTGGAAGTTTTCCTTCCACTTCAATTTTTTGAAACAGCTTCAGGAGAATAGGTGCTATTTCTTCTTTGAAAGTTTGGAAGAATTTCCCAGAGAATCCGTCAGGCCCTGGGCTCTTATTTTTTGGGAGGTTTTTGATCACTGCTTCAATCTCGTTATTAGATATCAGTCTGTTCAGCTTTTCGATTTCTTCCTGGTTCAATTTAGGGAGTTTATGGTATTTCAGGAATGCATCCATTTCATCTAGGTTTCTTAGCTTATTGGCATATAACTGTTGATAATAACTTCTGGTGATTATTTCTACTTCTTTGGTGTTCGCTGTGATCTCTCCCTTTTCATTCATAATTGTATGAATTTGGGCTTTCTGTCTTTTCTTTTGGATTAGTGTGGCCAATGTTTTATTGCTCTTATTGATTCTTTCAGAAAACCAGCTTCTTCTTTCTCTGATACGTTCTACTGTATCTCTGGTTTCTACTTCATTGATCTCAGCGATAATCTTGATGATTTCCCTTCTTATGTGTGGAGTTGGTTTGATTTGGTCTTGATTCTCCAGTTCTTTAAGGTGTAGAGAGCTGCTGTGTTCTTGGATGACTATGTATTTCCCCCTTAGGACCGACTTTGCTGTATCGATAGGTTAGGGACCAAAGTGTCTTCATTCTCATTGGTTTCCATGAATTGTTCCAGTTCTTCTTTGATCTCCTGGTTGATCCAAGCATTCTTAAGCAAGGTGGCTTTAGCTTCCAGGTGTTTGGGTTCCTTCAGAACGTTTCCTTGTGATGGAGCTCCATTTTCAAAGCATTGTGATCTGAGAATATGCAGGGAATAATCTCAGTCTTTTGGTATCAGTTAAGTCCTGATTTGTGACCCAGTATGTTGTCTATTCTTGAGAAGGTTCCATGTGCACTTGAGAAGAATGAGGATTCTGTTGTTTTAGGGTGGAATGTTTTGTATATAACTATGAGGTCCATCTGGTGCAGTGTGTCATTCAATGCTCTTGTTTATTTATTGATTTTATGTTTTGATGATCTGTCTATTTCTGAGAGAGGCATATTAAGGTCTCCTACTATTAATGTATTCATACAATATGACTCTTTATCTTGATTAACAATTCTCTTAAGTAATTGGCTGCTCCCATATTGGGGACGTAGATATTTAAAATTGTTAGATAATCTTGGTGGATAGTACCTTTTAGAATGATGTAGTGTCCTTCTGCATCTCTGACTATAGCCTTTAGATTAAAATCTAATTTATCTGATACAAGAATCGCTACCCCAGCCTTCTTATGAGGCCCATTGGCATGAAAGATGTTTTTACATCCCTTTACTTTCAGTCTGGGTGTATCTTTATGTTCAAATTTGATCTCTTGTAGATAACATATGGATTGGTCCTGTTACTTTATCCAATCTGCAACCCTATACCATTTTATGGGTGCATTTAGGCCATTAATATTGAGAGTGATTATTGATAGATATGTTCTTATTGACATCGTGTTACCTTTGAATTCTTTCCTTCTGTAGATTATCTCTATTTCTGTACAATGCTATTCTTAGGATTTTTCCTCTTTTATATAACCCCCCTTAATATTTCCTACAGTGTCAGCTTGGTGGTTGTGTAGTCTTTTAAGCCTTGCCGGTCTTGGAAACTCATTATCTCTCCATCCAATTTGAATGTCAGTCTTGCTGGATAAAGTTTTCTTGGCTGCATGTTCTTCTCATTTAATGCACTGAATATGCCTTGCCAGACATTTCTGGCTTGCCAGGTCTCTGTGGACAGTTATGATGCTATTCTGATGGGCTTTCTTCTAAGTAAGGAGCCTCTTTGTCCTAGCAGCTTTCAAGAGATTATACCTACAATTATAATTCCTCAATTTGACACTAGGTGTTGTGATGTGTTTTTGGAATGTATAATCTTGGGTAGAGACCGTTCAGCCTCTAGTACATGAACACTGGTTACATTCACGAGATTGGGGAAATTTTCATGAAGAACTCGTTCCACTATATCTTCTGGACCTCTTTCTTTCTCCTCCCCTTCAGGGATTCCAATAATTCTGACGTTGGAATGCTTCATGGCATCATTTATTTTCCTGATTCTGTTTTTCTGGTTTCTAAGCTGTTTGTTCCAGGCTTCCTCCTGATCCTTTCTCTCTATCTGTTTGTCTTCCAGATCACTACTTCTATCTTCTGTCTCTGTTACCCTAGCTTTGAGAGAATTTAGATTAAATTGGAGCTCATTGAGAGCATTGTGAACCTCAGCACTGGTAGCTTTAAGCTCCGCCCAAACATTGTGAACATCCTGTCTGGTGGCTTTCAGTTCGGCCCTAATCAATTCTGTTTGATCATCCATGGCTTTCTCCAAGCTAGCTTTGCCTGGATAATTTTTAGCCTGAATTCTCTTTCTGACATATTGTCTATGTTGATAGCCATTAGCTCTGTTGCAGAAGGTCCATCCTCTGTATTTTTCTTCTGTTAGACTTTCCTCCTCCTAGTCATTTTGGTGGGAGATGACTGAACAGATGTAGCTGGATGTATCGACTGTGGTGCAGTCAGGGTGCACCCTGGAACATTTCTGAGCAATCAGGGTTCCCCACCCATATGAGAGGCAAAATAAAAGAAAAAGATAATGAGAGAGAGAGAGAGAGAAAGAGACAGGAAACAAAGGGAAGATTAAATAGAAGGTTCAGCCCAAATGGGTCCCAATGTTCTATTTATGAAGTGTACAAACAAAAACAAACAAAAAGACTGATAAAATTATATGAAAAGAGAAATTATATATATATATACACACACACACATATATATATATACATATATATATATATATATATATATATATATATATATGCAAATAAAGGAAGAACCTCGTCAAAAACAACTGCAAGTGTAAAATTTATATACTGCCAGGACAAACACAAAAACACAGAAACACTGGTGGAAGAAAAAGTTGGGGGAGTGGTTATAAATTCTCAGTGTGTGTGAAATAGGCTATTTTGATTCTTCCTGGATGTATCTTGATATCTTTGTTAAAGGACTCAACTTTCCTAAGATAAAGGAAGATTAAAAATTGGTTTACCTATATGGGTAGTATTGATTGGGGAGAGGGGATTACTTTGAAGTTTAACTCTATATGAATATTAGAAAATAAAATTAAAAAGGAATAAACTAGACTAAACTAAACTAAAATTAAAAAAATAAATTCAAAAAATAGAAATGCAAAAGAAAAACACAGTTGTATGTATCAAAAAGTTCAGGTTAGAAGGTTATTATGGAATTTGATGTACTGGACATCTCACTGTGATGGTAAATAGGTTTAAAAATTATCTATATATAAAAAAGTGAACCAGAATAGTGGGAACGAGTTAAAAATAAAAATTTTCCTATGAAGTAGTGGTGGTTGTTCTCTTGCAGCCTTTTTTTTTCTTTTTTCTCCTTTTTCTTTGTTTGTTTTCTGGGGTTTGTTTTCTGCCACGTGGGTTTTCAGTCAATGATGTTCCCTGAGTTAAGTCCTCCCGCCCCCTTCAAGGGGATGGGCTCTGAGGAAACTGTTTTTTTTTTTTTCAGGCTTCTGTTCTCTGGAGGTTTTTATGCTGGTTCAGTATTTTTATTTTTCTCTCACCTTGACTTCTTTTGATGGTTTTTGTAGTTTTAGAGAAAAACAAACTGCCCCCTGACCTCCCTCTCAAGAGTAGCCTCAGTCTGGCTGCAGAGCCCAAATAAGTTCCCTCTTGGTCGCTGGCAGAACATGTTCCAAGTCACAGTCCCTGGGGACTCAGGATCTTTTGCTTGTACCTAAAACTGGCAGTGGCGGCTGTCTGGGAGCTCCAGACTGCCAGTGAAGTTCCAAGCAGCAAAGGCACACTCAGATTTTCCCGCTGGCCCAGTCTGGAAATGCCTGGTCTTTCTGGGTCTAAGAGCGCCCGGATTGTGCGCACCTCTTTCAGGGGAGGCTGTGGGTCGTTCACGTGTCTCAGGCTCTGAGAAAGAGGAGCAGGTCCAAAAGCACCATGCTGGGCCTTCGCGCACCTCTGTCAGGGGAGAGATTGGTGTGCACGTCTTAGGCTCTAAAACAATGGCGTGGGCCAAAGAGCGCCAGCTGGGCCATTGTACCTCTCTCAGGGGAGGATGAGGGACGTGTGTATCTCAGGCTCTGTAGCAGGGCTGTGCATTCTGCTATACGGCGTGGCTCCCATCCCTTCACAGGAGCCAGAACCCACGCATTCTCGGGCGCGCTGGCGGCTTAGGAACCAAGACCTGGTTTCTCTGCTTCTGTCTCTGGCTCAGTGACAGGTGAGGCTGTCCTGGGACGGGGGACTCAGCCCCTGTCCCTAGCCGCCCTGATTCCTACAATTTCCACCCCCCTCCCCCGTGATCCTTTGCTCTTTTTGAGTGCTTTCAACTTTATTCCAAGTTAATTGCTATTCCCCAGACACAGGGCACTCTCGGATTTGGGTATTACTTTCCAACAGGTCGCCTCTGCTGGCTCCCTCACCCTTTTGTTTGTCTTCTGATATCAGTCTGCCGTTCCCACTCTGCTTTACCTGCCCACTGATGTCTTCTGCCCCTGTAGAGAACCAGACGTTTAAAATTCTGATCTCAGGCTGATTTCAAGTGTGATTGGAGCTCTTTGGTAGGTAATCAGCTTACTTTAGCGTACAGGTTGAAAAAGTGCCTCCTCCTACTTCCCCACCATCTTGTCCTCCCCTTTGAGGTGATTTCTTACTGGAGTTCTGATTTGTGTTTCTTTGATGATGAGTAATTTTGACCATTTTCTCATGTGACTATCTAGATTTTTTAATTGAAGAAATATATTTTCATGTCTCTTGCCTATTTTTAAATTAGTTTATTCTTTCATGTTAATTTTTATCAGTTCTGTATATATTTTGGATACTTACCCTTTATCAAATATTTCTTTTGAAAATATCTTGCCCCATTCCATAGGTTGCCTTTAAGGTTTTCTTAAATTCTTTCATTTTTTATACAGAAATTTTCATTTTGATATAGCCTCAATAGTTTTATTTTTCTAAGATTTTATTTTTTTAGAGAGAAAGAATGAGAGAAAGACAGAGAGAGAGAGAGAACATGAGAAGAAGAAGGGTCTGAGGGAGAGGGAGAGGGAGAAGCAGACTCCCCATCTAGCAGGCAGCCCAATGTAGGACTTGATCCTGGGATCCAGGATCATGACCTGAGCCGAATGAAGGCAGTTGCTCAACCAACTGAGTCACTCAAGGCCCTCAATGGTTTATTTTTACTTTTATTTTCCTTGCCTCAGGAGATATATTTAGAAAAATGTTGCTATGGGGATGCCAGAGACATTACT
Source organism: Mustela erminea (assembly GCF_009829155.1). Taxonomy (NCBI): domain Eukaryota; kingdom Metazoa; phylum Chordata; class Mammalia; order Carnivora; family Mustelidae; genus Mustela; species Mustela erminea. The sequence continues at coordinate 2,441,959 of NC_045616.1, forward strand.
GCCTGTGCTCTTTCCGAGACTTTTTATTGTTCCGGGTCTCACATTTAGATCTTTAATTCATTTTTTGTCTTTACTTTCATGTATGTTGTAATAAAGTGGTACAGTTTTATTCTTTGGCATGTTGTTGACTCGTTTCCCGAATGCCATTTGTTGAAGACACTATCTTTTTCACTGGATATTATTTTCTATTTTGTGGAAGATTAATCAATTGTAACATTGTGGCTTTATTTCTGGGTTTTCTCTTCTGTTTTATTGATCTATATGTCTATTTTTGTATGGTTAGCATACTGATTTGATTACTACTGTTTTGTAGTATCACTTGACATCTATAATTATGCTGTCCCTAGCTTTGCCTTTCCTTGTCTATATTAGTTTGGCTATTCTGGGTCTTTTGTGGTTTTATATAAATTTTAAGGGTTTTTTTTCTAATTCTGTGAAAAATGCTGTCGGTATTTTGATGAGGATTGCATTAAATATGTAAAGTTCTTGGGTTCTTTGGTTCCTCAGTAAGTTAAGCAATTGCCTATGGCTCAGTTCATGATCCCTTGGTCCTGGGATTAAGCCTGACTTTAGGGTCCCTGCCCAGGAGGTGAGTCTTCTTCTCCTTCTCCCTCTGTTCCTGTTCTTGTCTCTCTATCTCTCTCAAATAAATAGATAAAATTTTTAGAGAGAGAGAGAGACAGAGAGAGAGAGCAGGGGAAGTAGCAGATAGAAGGAGAGTGAGAAGCAGGCTCCTCAACATGCAGGAAACCTGAACTGGGGGCTCAGTCCCAGGACCTTGGAATAATGACTGAGCTGAAAGTAGACACTTAACTGACTGAAACAACCATTCCCCAATAAATAAATATTTTAAAAATTGTAAATAGCTTTATGTAGTATAAACATTTAAAAATATTTGTTCTTACAGTCCATGATCATTGAATGTCTTTCCATTTCTATGTGTCTTCTTCAATTTCTTTTATCAGTGTTTTATACTTTTCAGAATACAGATCTTTTAAGACTTTGGTATGTTTTATTCATAGCTCCCCCCCCCAACCCTTGGTGTATCTGTAAATGAGATTTTTATTTTTGCTGTTTTTTCATTGGTGTATTGACAAGCAACAAATTTCTGCCCATTCATTTTTTTTTTTGTCATCAGACTTTATTGAAATCACATATCAGTTCTAGCAGTTTTTCATTGATTAATATTTAGTGTTCTTGATATATGGTATCATTTCATCTGAAAATAGTGAAAGTTTTACTTCGTCCTTACCAATTTGGGTGCCTTTTTTGTTTAATTGCTGTGTCTAGACCTTCCAGTGCTATGTTGAAAAAAGTGGCAAGAGTGAAGATCTTGGCATTTTTTTTCTCTCCATAGTAAAAAATCTGCCAGTTTAGGGGTGCCTGGGTGGCTCAGTAGGTTAAGCCTCTGCCTTCAGCTCAGGTCATGATCTCAGGGTCCTGGGATCGAGCCCTGCATCAGTATCTCTGCTCAGCAGGGAGCCTGCTTATTCCTCTCTCTCTGCCTGCCTCTCTGCCTACTTGTGATATCTCTGTCAAATAAATAAAATACTAAAAATAAATCTGTCAGTTTTCCCCCATTGAGTATTATGTTCACTGCAGATTTTCCATATAAGCTCTATGCCTAACATGATGATGTATATTCGATCTTTGGAACATATATGTTATGACGATACAATGTTCATCTGTGAAAATCTATGATGATATATGTTCCATCTTAATATACTTTGAATAGCATGAAAAGACATTATATCTTGTTTAGTGCTTTTTCTACTTCTATTATTAAGATCATATGCTTTTTATCTCCTCTGTTACTGTCATGATATACCACTTTGAATGATTTGCAAATACTGAATCACTGCTGCATCCCGGGTAGAAATTCCATTTGGTCATGGTGAATACATTTTTAAAGCATTGTCAGTTTTTTTTTTTTTTTCTGGAGAATATATTTTGTATGTACAGATCCTACTAAAAAACAATACTATAGGCCAATATCATTGACAATTAAAGACAAAAATGAACAACAAATGAAGCCTAAGGCCAGCAGAAAGAAGTAGGTAAAAAAAAAAAGAAATTACAATGGGGTGCCTGGCTCAGTTGGGTAAAAATCTGTATTCAGCTCAGGTCGTGATCCAAAGGTCCTGAGATTGAGCCAAACATTGGGTTCCAGCTCTGTAAGGAGGCAGTTCCATCTTCCTCTGCCTGCTGATCTCCCTGCTTGAGTTCTCTCTCTCTCTCTCTCTCTCGCTCTGTTAAATAAATAAATAAATCTTTTAAAAAAGAAAATAATAGAACAGAAATCACTGTTGTAAAAACAAAAACAAAACAAAACAAAGAAAAAATACAGCAGCTCAATAAAACTAGGAGCTGGTTGTTTGAAAAAAAGTATTATAAAATTGGTAAACATCAAAAAGAGGAGAGGAAGGAACCAAATAACTTCAGAGAGGATAAAAAGCAAACAATACCACAGAAATGCAATTGTAAGAGCATATTATGGGAGTACCTGCGTGGCTCAATCAGTTAAACATCCAGCTCTTGGTTTTGGCTCAGATCATGACCTCAGAGTCCTGGGATCAAGCCCTCAGTCAGACTTCATGCTCAGCAGGGATTCTGCTTAGGATTCTCTTCCTTTCCTTTTGCCTTTCTCCCTCTCTACTCTCTCTCTTTTTCTCTCTCTCTCTCTTTCTCTTGCCATCCCCTACTCTCTCTCTCTCTCAAATAAATAAATAAATATTTTAAAAAATGAATACTATGAAAACATGTGTGCCAATAAATTGGACAACCTGTAAGAAATGAATACATTTGTGGAAGCATATAAAATACCAAAATGGAAATAGGAAGAACTAGAAAGCTGGAATAGACTGATAACCAGGAAAGGAATTGAATCAGTAATCAAAAACCTGACAAACAAAAGTCAAGGGATAGATAGCTTTCAAGGCAAATTCTGACAAATTTTTAATGATTAGTTAATACTTATTCTTCTCAAACTGCCCCCTCCCGAGGAAAAAAAATAAGGAAAACTTCCAAATCACTTTAGGAGGCCAACATTATGCTGCTACCAATACCATATAGATTCCACTAAAATATAGAAATATAGGCCAATATCCCTGATGAACATGGATGCAAATATTCTCAATGCAACACTAGCAAACTGAATCCAATAGTACATTTAAAGAATAATTCACCACAATCAAGTAATATTTATTCCTATTTGCAATTGTGGTTCAATGTGTGCCTGGTTATGGTTATTAAAGAAGGAATGAATTGCATGGAACACTGGATATAACACCCCACAATGAATCATGGAACACTACATCAAGAACTAATGATGTACTGTATGGTGATTAACAATATAATTTTAAAAAAGACAAAAAGCATGTGTAAATCAAACATGATACATTAAATTAATTAAATAAGAGATAAGAACCATATACACATAATCATTTCAATAGATGCATAAAAAGCATTTGAGAATATTTAACAGTGACTCATGATAAAAAACCCTCAACAAAGGAAGGTTAGAAAAAAATACCTCAACATAATAAAAGTAGTATATGAAAAACATATAACTAATATTACTTTCAATGTGGAAAAGCCTGATAGCATTTCCTCTATAGTTCAGAACAATACAGGGATGCTCAGTCTCATCATTTTATTTAGCATGGTATTGGAAACCCTATTCACAGGAAATAGACCTAAATAAATAAATAAATAAATTTCATCCAAATCAGCAAGTATAAAGCCAAACTTTCACTATTTGCAGGTGACATACTACTCTTTAGAGAATACCCGAAAGACTCCACCAAAATACTGTTAGAGCTAATAAACTAATTCAGTAAAGTCCAAGGATACAAAATTAACATACAGAAATCTGTTGCATTTCTGTACACTGATAATAAAACAGCAGAAAGAGAAAGTAAAGAATCAATCCCCCTACCCAAGTCCCCTCCACCAACCATCAGTTTATTTCCTAGAGTTAATTACCTAGAGTTAATCACTCTGAGTACATCCATAATATGGAATACAACTCAGCAGTAAAAAGAATGGACTCTTCATGCCAAACAATAAATAAGATAAATTGCCAGAGAAAAAGCAAGTCAAAATATTGTATACAATATGAATCTATTTGTATATTGTTCTCAGAGTGATAAAATCATGAAAATAAAGAATAGATTAGTGGGTGCCAGTAGTCACTAATCAGGAGAGGGGGCACCAGAGACAAATGGGAGTGTTTATAAAAGGACAACATGAGGAAACCTTTTAATTATGGAACTATTCTGTATTTTGACTGTGGTGTTAGGTACACTAGTAGATGTATAAAATTGCATAGAATTAAACATACACACAAAAACAAGTAAGTATATGTAATTGGTGAGAATTGATCAAGATCAGTGGAATGTAACAATGCCAATATCCTATTTGTAATATTTTACTATAGTTTTGCAAGATGCTATTATTGAAAGAAACTTGGTAAAGTGTCAAAAAAAAAAGAATCAATCCCATTTGCAATTGTACCAAAAGCAATAAGATACCTAGGAATAAACCTAATCAAAAAACTAAAGACCTATACTCTGAAAATAATTAAACCTGGATTAAAAAATTGAGGAATTTACAAAGAAATTGAAAGATATTGCATTCCTCTGGACTGAAAGAAGAAATATTCTTAAAATATCTATACTGTTCAAAGCAATCTAAATTTTTAATGCAATTCCTATCAAAATACCAACACATTTTTCACAAAACAACAATTAAAATTTATATGGAACCACAAAAGAACCATAATAGTCAAAGCAATCTTTGAAAAGAAAGGCAAAGGTGAAACCACAATTCTGGACTTCAGGTGATTTTCCAAAGCTTTCCTGATCAAACCAGTATGGTCCTGACACAGAAATAGACACAATGATTAACAGAACATAATAGAAAACCCAGAAATGAACCCACAACTATATCATAAATTAATCATCAACAAAGCAGAAAAGAATATCCAGTGGGGGAGGGGCAGTGTCTTCAATAAGTGGTGATGGCAAAACTGGAGAGCAACATACATTCTTTGTTAAGGTTCTCACTGATATTCTCCACTCTTTTCTCAAGTTCAATGAGTACCTTTATGATCACTACTTTAATTTCTCTATCAGGCATACTACTTGTATCAATTTAACTATGTCTCTTGCTGTGACTTTATCTTGTTCTTTTATTTGGGACACATTTTTCTATTTCCTCATTTTGTATAACTCTGTTTTTTTTTCTGTGTATTAAGGAATAGAGCTACGTGTCTTGCTCTTGAAGATAATAGCCTAATGAAACAGTGTCCTTGTAGTGCTTTAAAATGTGGTGTCTTCTTTTCCCAAAGGTCTGGTGCTTCAGAGAGTGTCTCCTAAGTATAATGCCTATGCACTGCTATTGAATCCCATCCTCTTTTTCCTTCATCCCAATTGTCTGGAGAGTCTGTATTTGCCTGTTGTCTGCAATTCTTGGTTTCTGGGAGGATGAGGCACATCTTAACAAATGTGGGGTGGGGTGGTCTCCTTGCAAAATGAGACCTTCCAATGCACAACTGAAGTCCTACAAAATGAGATATTGGTGGTATTTTTCATCATTCTTCTGAGTTAGGAGGCTTCCAGTGCAGGATTTATGCGAGTATAAGTGGGAAGGGCAAATCTGTGGAAGCCTGGGAGGGGGTGTTGAGGCTTGGATTAAGAAAATTAAGTAAGGAGAGTCAGTGCCCTGCTGGTTCCTAGAGGTGGTCATGTGTTTATGCTGAGGCAGAGAAAATGGGTCATGACAACTCCTTTGTTCTTTTTAGGGTCTCCTTATGACCCCTACTTCTCTGGGCCACACTCTAAGATTAATCACTCTTCTTCCCATTGGAAACCAGCATTTTTCAAACTGCTCCTTCCATGTTGGATCTCTGTTGGCTATTTGTCCTGCTGACTCTTTAAGGGTAGGGATTTCACTTCTCAGTGTCCTCTGGGCTCCTCCAGGGCCAAGCCTGCTGATTTTTAAAACTGCATGCTTTAAGTATGGCTTGTGTTAAGTACTCATGAAATTCAGCCCCTCTCACTTTTAAAGTCAAATATTATGGGGACTAATATTCCCTTTGCAGGATCACTGATATGATAGTATGATTTTCACTCTTCTCTGTTCCCCATCTGCTTACTGACCATGGTGGACAATGGTCCATTTCATTTCCCAATGGCATCTTTGTCTTTCCTACATTCTTCAATAACACCTCTAACTATGTTGGTCATGGTGTTACTGACCAGTGACAGGAGATAGAGCATGGTTTAGATACTCAAGCATCCTGTTTTGTATTGTTAACCTAACCAAGGGCAGGAAATCCAATATGATTTGCTTATCATCTAATGCCTGCTGCCTCAACAGGCAACAACTGGCTGCTCTAAATGGATAGAGGTTTCTGTGATTAGCCCTGCATAACTGACCACCTAGATCTGCACATACAAAGGCAGGCTAAGAATTGTTGTTTGTGAACTAAGGTCTGTGAATAGTCTTGGAAGTGTGGTAATTTTAAAATATATTATGTGGTTTCCAGGTCAGAACTGGTCCTTCTGGTCTTGACACCAAAAACTTTAAATCTTGTCTTATATCCCCTTTTGCTCCAGGCTGGGCTGGCCCCCAGGAATGGAATTCAGGAGCAGCTAGGAGAGAACACCTAAATTTGCTCCTTGCAAATTTAGAAACATGAAAACATGGAAATGCAGCTCACTCCAAATGGCAATAAGCAAATAAGTGTACAACTTTAAACATCATCATTTGCCCTATAAATATGGACCTTATGGGGATGGTCAGTTTCTAGTCTCACCTGAGGTGAGGATACTCTGCCCAGTCCTCTAAATTGCGACTCCAGCCTCACTATTTCCACGGGGCTTCCCCAGTTAATGAGGTTGATATGTTAAGTAATGATTTGATGCAACTTTGCTTTATTCTCATTTTTGCTGATTATTACCTTTATCTATGCATGCATTCCTTATATCCCTCTCCTTTTTGGTTTTTATAAGGTTTCTATAATAATAAAGTTTTCTTTTATAATCAAAAAATGTGGCTGTTATGAATCTTTTCCCCAGAACACCCTGTAGTTATTATATTTGAGGAAAGTGGCTAGCATGGAAGTGGCTTAATTTAAAGAGTATTCACATTGTCAAAGGTTCCAAAGAAACTGTCTCACACTAACCCGGTGATCTTTTGGCTCAGGAGACATTAGATGATAAGTAAATCTGCCCTTGGTTAGGTTAACAGTATAAACCAGGATGACAGGATGATTTAAAGAAAATATCATCACAAAGGGAATGTGGAAACAAAATTTAAAGTACACAGTTTTGGAGGGGAAATGTTATAAGATTGCCAGAATATTTTAGGAGCATAATAATAGATATGCAGTCGATGAAGGCCTATAAGCAAGAATTAAGCAAGATGAGAGCATGGAGCAAAAGTCTCATCCATTATGTGGACCATTTACATGATAGTTATTTTATGAGTGTCTCTTTAAGAAAATGTTTATGACACTTAACATGACCAGCCATTGTAGAGTGGTAGTCAAGATGGAAGTACCAAAATGTATTCTGGATAGCCCACTGTTGATGGAAAGTGGACACCCTGGTGAGAAGCTTGGTAATCTAAAAGAAAAAAGAATAAATTTAGTGAAGAGAGATATTACTTCTTTTAAAGAGTAATTTTGACTGAAGTTTGCCAAAAGTAGTTGTCCATATCTATGATTGTTATGGCATATCTTGAAGCCCCAACAGAAGAGTGCAGTGGATGAATGGTATGAATTTCAGTCAGGAAGCTGAGTGTAGTTAGATTCCCACAAAGTGGCAGACTTGCCTGTGACTGCATATATAGGGCAAAATATTTATGAGAGGAAAGCAGAGGCCTCCATCCTGTCACCATACCTGGAGGTATGTTACCTCCAGAACATGAAAGAACTTAGCTGTATTTTTCTTATCTGAGTGCAGTGGATGGTTTAATGGTAAGTAGTTGATGATTTCCAACTGAAAGACTTTCTTGGCACATATAGTACCAAATGGTGTCCTGAGACTTGACAGATAAGAGTAGGGTTTGTATTTTATTTTTCTTTTCTTTTCTCATCTCTCCCTATCTCTATCTATCTATCTTTTTCTTCTTTCTTTCTTATGACCTTAGACCATTTTTGGAAAAATTGCCCAATGGCATTGGAGCAGGTGTTCTCTGAGCATGGGCTAATCAGTCTGTACCACTTCTGGAGAAGGATGTCTGAGCATAAGGTTGCCAATATAATGCCTCAAAAGACAATTTTCTGATTGTAAGGTATTTAAATCCTGGTACAGATTATATGCAATTACAAGGCTGCTTAAATATTTCATTTAAAGCCACATAAAAGTATACTGAACATTTTCAAAATTGAAAGCAAATTAGACCTGATATTTCCTGATCATGGTAAAAAAACTGAACATATTAGTTGTGTCAGTGACTACAAAGGATGTTCTTTGAACCCAGTGTATGTCCTCAATCAGTTCTATAATATTAAGAATTGGAGCCTAAATTAGGAGAACCTCAGCAATGAAGTTTGGTAGTTAATGCTGAGGTGTCATTTTTCATAGCTAAATTAGGTACCACTTCAAGAAGCTGTTTAAAAGAAATATGGTGGAATTACTAACTCCCTTCTCAGGCATATTGTTAGTGACAGGATGGAGGCCTCTGCTTTCGTCTTTAAGTAAGTACTGGGAGTGTTTACCAGCTTTAACAGAGGAAAAGCCACCAGTATATATTTGGGAATTCCCACAGTAAGGCCAAGAACTTGGGTTTTTCATGTGGTCTGGCATTATGCTAATACATCCATGTTTTTAACAGGAAAATAAGGTGTGGTGGGGGACATAATCAGAAGATGTTTGCGTTATATCATCCCAGTACTTCTTTTGAAGCAAACCAAAATGTCACAACTGCCTTTATAATATTATGCTGTCCCTGGATCAGTGTGACTAAAGCCATATGGTCTAATTAGATTATTATAACACTGATTATAAAGACCTTAATTGTCTACTAATATATTGGAGTGTCTTCCATGCCTTGATTCCAAGGAGAATTAAAGAGGGTGAACTGGATCTCAAGGCTCTTGTCATAAGGAGATGCACTGGATTAAAGGCACAAAAAAGAATATTCCAGTGGGTAAGAAACAGCATAATAAACCTGCAGCAAGAAGTGTTACCCTCCAGGTAGTGCTACCCATCAGGATTACCTTGTTCCTAAGCCAGTGGTAGCTAAAAGACATTTTTGTAAGTTAACTGAATGTGCAATTATGTAATATTTCTGATTGTTTGGGGTCTGTCTCAGCTTACAGTTACTGATGTGAGTGGCCAGAATGACTGGGGGAACTTGTTCGAGCTTACAATACATGTGGTAAGCCCCAAGAGACATTCCTATGTCCAAAGCCAATGATTGGAGAAAACACGGCTTTGGTTTAAATATTCAACTTTCTAACAACCATCAGGTAAATTTGGAAAAATAAATACTTTATTACTCACAAGTCCTGGAGGTTACATGGGATGCCAAAAGCCACAGAGTGAGATTGTGGGAAAGAAAGCAAGCACAAATCTGGTATTGTGCCATTTCTGGAGTTGAAGATGGGATGTCTAGCATTTTATGGGTTCACTTTTTTGGTGCATTTAATACATAAGAGCAGGAAGTAAAGCAAAAGAAAGGAAAAGCAATATTGCTCAAATGGTTACTTATCTACTTTAATCAGAGCTTTATCAAAAATAGGAACTACGTGCCTGGAATGATCTGGCTATTTTTATAGCTGTGTAGTTGGCACAGTGTTTAATTAGAAATAGATGACAATGAAGTGGATGCCTTAGTAATCAAAAGCTTAACATCAGCCACTTACATTTTATTAAAAAAAAATTTCGATGATGTACCTGAAACTAAAACACATTCATGAAAGATAATAAACAAAACAAAAACAGAAATAAATGGAAACATCTTGGGATTGTGGATTGGAAAAAAAATATTTTGAAAATACTCATACTACTCAAAGCAATCTACATCCAACTCAACCACAAAAAATTCCAATGAAAATATGAACAGAAAGATAAAAGAAACAAACAAACCTTTTCTAAAATCATTATGAGACCACAAAAGATACCAAATAGCCAAAGAAACCTTGAGAAGGAAGAAAACCGGAGGCATCACAATTCCTAATGTCAAAGTATACTACAAAGCTATAGCAATCAAAACAGTGGTGTGGGTGGACAATATGACGAGGAAGTAGGAGGAGGCATCTTTTAAACCTGTACCCTAAAGTGAGCTGATCACCAACCAAAGAACTCCTATCACCCAAGAAATCAGCCTGAGATCAGAATTATACACGTCTGGATCTCTACAGGGGCAGAAGACGCCAGGCAGGTAAAGTGGAGTAGAAATGGGGAACTGATACTGGAAGATAAACAAAAGGGGAAAGGAGCCACCAGAGGCGACTGGTTGGAAAGTAATGCCCCTAATAGGAGCGAGAGTGCCCTGTGTCTCCAAGCATTAACTTGGAGACTGGTTGAAAGCACTTTAAAAGAGCAAAAATCGTGGAGTTGGGGGGGGATTGTGGATTGGGGCGGCTATGGACAGGGGCTTAAGTCCCTGGTCCCAGGACAGCCTCCTCTGGCGCAGAGCCAGAGAGAGTGTTGCGGAGAAACCAGGTCTTGGTCCCTAAACCGCCAGTGTGCCTGAACCGCATGGGGTATGGTTCCTGTGAGGGGCTGGAAGCCTCTCCAGAGGACAGAACCATGCAAGACCTGCTATACAGCCTGAGATGCGCGCGCCCCTCATCCTCCCCTGAAGGGGGTACACAAAGGCCTGGGCGGCACTCTGTGACTCACACCATTGTTTCAGAGCCTAAGACGAGCACCCCAAACTCTCCCCTGAAAGAGGTGCGCGAAGGCCCAGCCTGGTGCTTTCGGACCTGCGCCCCATTCTCAGAGCCTGAAACGCGTGTGTGACCCACAGCCTACCCTGAAAGAGGTGCGTGCAAGCCAGGAGCTCTTAGACCCAGAAAGACCAGGCACTCCCAGCCTGGGCCAGTGGGAAAATCTCAGTGTGTGATACCTGCTTGGAACCTCTCTGGCGGTCTGGAGATGCCCAGACAGCCGCTGTTGCCATGGTTGTGGGTACAAGCAAAAGAACCTGCATCCCCAGGGACCGCAACTTGGTACCTGCTCTGCCAGCAACCAACAGGAAACTTATTTGGGCTCTACAGCCAGACTGAGGCTGCTCTCTGAGACGGAGTTTGGATGCAGTTTATTTTCCTCTAAAACTACAAAAACCATCAAAAGCGGTCAAGTTGAAAGAAAAAAAAAAAAGGTAACAAACATAAAAACCGCCAGAAAACAAAAGCCTGAACAAAACCAGTTTCCTCAGAGCCCACCCCCCTTGAGGGGGGCGGGGTGACTTAAATCAGGGAACATCACTGACTGAAAACCCACGTGGCAGGCCCCTCCCCCAGAAAACCAACCAAGAAAGGAAGAAAAAAAAAAGAATACAAGAGAACAACAACCACTACTTCTTCATAGGACAACTTTTATTTTTAACTCGTTCCCACTATTCTGGTTCATTTTATTTTATATAGATAATTTTTAGCCTATTTACCATCACAATGAGATGTCCAGTATATCAAATTCCATAATAACCGTCTAATCTGAACTTTTTGATACATACACCTGTACTTTTCTTCTGGATTTCTATTTTTTGAATTATTTTTTTTTAATTTTAGTTTAGTTTAGTCTAGTTTATTCCTTTTTAATTTTATTTTCTAATATTCTTGTAGAGCGAAACTTCAAAGAAATCCCCTTTCCCCAATCAATACTACCCCTATAGGTAAACCAATTTTTAATCCCTCTTTATCTTAGGAAAGTTGTGTCATTTAACAAAGATATCAAGATACATACAGGAAGAATCAAAACAACCTTCCTCGCCCACACTGAGAATTTATAACCACTCTCCCATCTTTTTCTTCCACCGTTGTTTCTGTGTTTTTGTGTGTGTCCTGATAGTATATAAATCTTACACTTCAGGTTCTTTTTGAAGAGGTTCTTCCTTTATTTCCCTATATATATATATTTTCTCATATACTTTTATCAGTCCTTGTGTTTGTCTGTTTTTGTGTGTCTACTTCATAAATCATATCTTGGGGCACATTTGGGCTGAACCTTCTCTATCATCTCCCCTTTCCTTCCTGTCTCTCTCTCTATTTTTTCTCTTTTTTTCTTTTTCTTTTCTTTTGTCTCTCCTATGGGTGGGGAATTCTGATTACTTAGAAGTGTTCCAGGGTGCACCTTGACTGCACCACAGTCAATACATTCAGCTATATCTGTTCAGTCATCTCTCACCAAAATGACTAGGAGGAGAAATGCCCAACAAAAGAAAAATTCAGAGGATGGACCTTCTGCAACAGAACTAATAGCTTTCAACATAGACAATATGTTGGAAAGAGAATTCAGGCTAACAATTATCCAGGCAATAGCTAGGTTGGAGAAAGCCATGGATGACCAAACAGAATTGATTAGGGCCGAGCTGAAAGTGGCCAGAAAGGAAGCTCAAAATATTAGGGTGGAGTTAAAAGCTATCAGGGCTGAGGTTCACAATGCTCACAATGAGTTCCAATCTAATCTAAATACTTTCAAAGCGAGGGTAACTGATACAAAAGATAAAATTAGTGATCTGGAGGACAAACAGATAGAGAGAAAGGATCAGGAGGAAGCCTGGAACAAACAGCTTATAAACCACGAAAACAGAATCAGGGAAATAAATGATGCCATGAAACATTCCAATGTCAGAATTATTGGAATCCCTGAAGGGGAGTAGAAAGAAAAAAGTCTAGAAGATATAGTGGAACAAGTTCTTCATGAAAATTTTCCCAGTCTTGCAAATGTAACCAGTGTCCATGTATTAGAGGCCTAAAGGACTCCACCCAAGATTCTACATTCCAAAAAAAACATCAAGGCACCTGATAGTCAAATTGAAGAATCATAATTGTAGGTATAATCTCTTGAAAGCCACTAGGACAAAAAGACTCCTTTCTGACAGAGGAAAGCCCATCAGAATAATGTCAGACCTGTCCACAGAGACCTGGAAAGCCAGAAATGGCTGGCGAGATATATTCAGGGCATTAAATGAGAAGAACATGCAGTCAAGAATACTTTATCCAGAAAGACTGACATTCAAAATGGATGTAGAGATTAAAGAGTTTCCAAGACCGGCAAGAATTAAAAGGCTAGGCAACCACCAAGGCGACACTGCAGGAAATATTAGGGGGGTTATACGAAAGAGCAAAAATACTAAGAATAGCATTAAACAGAATTAGAGAGACAATCTACAGAAAGAAAAGACTTCAAAGGTAACATGATGTCAATAAAAACGTATCTATCAATAATCACTCTCAATGTGGATGGCCTAAATGTGCCCATAGAATGGCACAGGGTTCCTGATTGGATAAAACGACAAGACCCATCCAAATGTTGTCTACAAGAGACCCATTTTGAACCTAAAGATACACCTAGACTGGAAGGGAAGGGATGGAGAAGAATCTTTCATGCCAATCGGCCTCAAAAGAAGGGTTGGGTAGCGATTCTCATATCATATAAATTAGATTTTAAACTAAAGACTGTAGTCAGAGATACAGAAGGACACTAAATAATTCTTAAAGGGGCTATCCACCAAGATGATCTCACAATTGTAAATATCCATGCCCCCAATATGGGATCAGCCAATTACATAAGAAAACTGTTAATCAACATAAAGAGTCATATTAATATGAATTCATTAATAGTAGGAGATCTTAACACGCTACTCTCAGAAATAGACAGATCATTGAAGCAGAAAATCAATAAAGAAACAAGAGCATTGAATGACACATTGGACCTGATGGACCTCATAGATATATACAGAACATTCCAACCCAAAACAACAGAATAAACATTCTTCTCAAGTGCACATAGAACCTTCTCAAGAATAGACCACATACTGGGTCACAAACCAGGACTCAACCAATACAAAAAGACGCAGATTATCCATGGCATATTCTCAGATCACGATACTTTGAAACTGTAGCTTAATCACAAAGAAAAGTTCAGAAGGAACTCAAATACATGGAAGCTAAAGACCACTTTGCTTAAGAATTATTTGATCAAACTGGAGATCAAAGAAGAACTGAAACAATTCATGGAAACCAATGAGAATGAAGACACTTTGGTTTAAAACCTATGGGATACAGCAAAGGGAGGTCCTAAGGGGGAAATACATAGTCATCCAAGCTTCTCTCAAAAAATAAAATTGGAAAATCAAAAACACAGCAGCTGTTTCTACACCTTAAAGAACTGGAGAATCAACAACAAATCAAACCAACTCCACACATAAGAAGGGAAATAATCAAGATTAGAGCTGAGATTAATGAGATAGAAAACAGACATAGAGTAGAACGTGTCAAGAAAGGAGAAGCTGGTTTTTTTGAAAGAATCAATAAGATTGATTAACCATTGACCACACTAATCCAAAAGAAAACAGAGAAATCCCAAATTCATAAAATTATGAATGAAAGGGGAGAGATCACAACTAACACCAAAAAAGTAGAAACAATTACCAGAAGTTATTATCAACAGTATATGAAAATAAGCTAAGCAACCTAGATTGAATGGATGCATTCCTGGAAAAATATAAACTCCCAAAATTGAACCAGGAAGAAATCGACAACCTGAATAGACTGATTTCTAGTAACGAGATTGAAGCTCTGATCAAAAACCTCCCAAAAAACAAGAGACCAGGGCCTGACGAATTCCCTGGGGAATTCTACCAAACTTTCAAAGAAGAAATAGCACCTATTCTCCTGAAGCAGTTTCGAAAAATTGAAGCAGAAGGAAAACTTCCAGACTCTTCCTATGAAGCCAGCATTACCCTTATCCCCGAACCAGGCAAAGACCCTACCAAAAGGGAGAATTTCAGACCAATATCACTGATAAATAAGGAGGTTAAGATTCTCAACAAGATCCTAGCAAACAGGATCCAACAGCACATTAAAAAGATTATCAACCATGACTAGGTGGCATTCATCCAGGGCTACAAGGATGGTTCAACATTTACAAATCAATCAATGTGATAGAACAAATTAATATGAGAAGAGGGAAGAACCACATGGTCCTCTCAATCAATGCAGAAAAAGCTTGGACCAAATCCAGAGATTCGTTTCTGATTAAAATGCTTCAAAGTATAGGGATAGAGGGAACATTCCTGAACCTCATCAAATCTATCTATGAAAGACCCACAGCAAATATAATCCTCAATGGGAAAAAGCTTGATCCTTCCCATTGAGATCAGGAACACGACAAGGATGCCCACTCTCACCACTCTTGTTCAACATAGTAATAGAAGTCCTAGCAACAGCAATCAGACAACAAAGAGAAATTAAAGGTATCCAAATTAGCAATGAAGAAGTAAAACTCTCTCTGTACAGATGACATGATTCTTTATATGGAAAACCCAAAAGACTCCACCCCCAAACTACTAGAACTCATACAGCAATTCAGCAACGTGGCAGGTTACAAAGTCAATGTGCAGAAATCAGTGGCTTTCTTATACACTAACAATGAAAATACAGAAAGGGAAATTAGAGAATCGATTCCATTTACTATAGCACCAAGAATCATAAGATACCTGGGAATAAACCTAACCAAAGAGGTAAAGGATCTGTACTCGAGGAACTACAGAACACTCATGAAAGAAACTGAAGAAGACACAAATAGATGGAAGACCATTCCATGCTCTTGGATCGGAAGAATAAACATTGTTAAAATGTCTATACTGCCTAGAGCCATCTACACTTTTAATGCCATTCCGATCAAAATTCCACCAGTATTCTTCAAAGAGCTGGAGCAAATAATCCTAAAATTTGTATGGAATCAGAAGAGACCTTGAATCGCTAAGGAAATGTTGAAAAACAAAAGTAAAGCTGGGGACATCACGTTACCTGATTTCAAGCTTTATTACAAAGCTGTGATCACCAAGACAGCATGGTACTGGCATAAAAACAGACACATAGACCAGTGGAACAGAGTAGAGAGCCCAGATGCGGACCCTCAACTCTATGGTCAATTAATCTTCGACAAAACAGGAACAAATATACAGTGGAAAAAAGACAGTCTCTTCAATAAATGGTGCTGGGAAAACTGGAAAGCTATATGTAGAAGAATGAAACTGGACCATTCTCTTACAACGTACACAAAGCTAAACTCAAAATGGATAAAAGACCTCAATGTGAGACAGGAATCCATCATAATACTAGAGGAGAACATAGGCAGTAATCTCTTCGATATCAGCCACAGCAACTTCTTTCAAGATATGTCTCCAAAGGCAAAGGAAACAAAAGCAAAAATAAACTCTTGAGACTTCATCAAAATCAAAAGCTTCTGCACAGCAAAGGAAAAAGTCAAAACAAAAAACAAAAACAAACAAACAAACAAAAAAAAACAAAGAGGCAACCCACGGAATGGGAGAAGGTATTTGCAAATGACAGTACAGACAAAAGGTTGATATCCAGCATCTATAATGAACTCCTCAAACTCAACACACATGAAACAGGCAAACATATCAAAAAATGGGCAGAAGATATGAACAGACACTTCTCCAATCAAGACATACAAATGGCTATCAGACACATGAAAAAATGTTCATCATCACTAGCCCTCAGGGAAATTCAAATTAAAACTACATTGAGATATCCCCTTACACCAATTAGAATGGCCAAAATTAACAAAACAGGGAACAACATGTGTTGGAGAGGATGTGGAGAAAGGGGAACCTTCTTCCACTGTTCGTTGGAATGCAAGTTGGTGCAGCCTCTTTGGAGAACAGTGTGAAGATTCCTCAAAAATTAAAAATAAAGCTTCCCTATGACCCTGCAATTGCACTCCTGGGTATTTACCACAAAGATACAGATGTCGTGATAAGAATGGCCATCTGTACCCCAATGTTTATAGCAGCAATGGCCTTGGTTGCCAAACTGTGGAAAGAACCAAGATGCCCTCCAATGGACGAATGTATAAGGAAAATGTGGTCCATATACACTATGGAGTTTTATGCCTCCATCAGAAAGAACGAATACCCAACTTTTGTAGCAACATGGATGAGACTGGAAGAGATTATGCTGAGTGAAATAAGTCAAGCAGAGAGAGTCAATTATCATATGTTTTCACTTATTTGTGGAGCGTAACAAATATCATGGAGGACAAGGGGTGTTAGAGAGGAGAAGGGAGTTGGGATAAATTGGAAGGGGAGGTGAATCACGAGAGACTATGGACTCTGAAAAACAATCTGAGGGGTTTGTACTGGCAGGGGGGTGGGTGGTTGGGGTACCAGGTGGTGGGTATTACAGAGGGCATGGATTGCATGGAGCACTGGGTGTGGTGAGAAAATAATGAATACTGTTTTTCTGAAAATAAATAAATTAAAAAAATATATATCTCCAAAGGCAATTGAAACAAAAGCGAAAATTCACTTTTGGGACGTCAATAAAA
This sequence comes from Mustela erminea, assembly GCF_009829155.1. NCBI lineage: Eukaryota > Metazoa > Chordata > Mammalia > Carnivora > Mustelidae > Mustela > Mustela erminea. The sequence continues at coordinate 2,459,499 of NC_045616.1, forward strand.
TCAAAAGCTTCTGCACAGCAAAGCAAACTGTAAAGAAAACAAAGAGGAAACCCACGGAATGGGAGAAGATATTTGGAAATGACAGTTTAGACAAAATGTTGATATCCAGGATCTATCATGAACACCTCAAACTCAACGCACATGAAACAAACAATCATATCAAAAAATGGGCACAAGATATAAACAGAGACTTCTCCAATGAAGACATACAAATGGCTATGAGACACATGAAAAAATGTGCATCATCACTTGCCCTCAGGGAGATTCAAATTAAAACCACATTGAGATATCAACTTACACCAGTTAAAATGGCCAAAATTAGCAATACAGGAGAGAACATGTGTTGGAGGGGATGTAGAGAAAAAGGAACCCTCTTGCACTGTTGGTGGGAATGCAAGTTGATGCAGCCTCTTTGGAGAACAGTGTGGAGATTCCTCAAGAAATTAAAAATAGAACTTTCTTATGACCCTGCCATTGCACTCCTGGGTATTTACCCCAAAGATACAGATGTCGTGAAAAGAAGAGTCATCTGTACCCCAATGTTTATATCAGCAATGGCCATGGTCGCCAATCTGTTGAAATAACCAAGATGGCCTTCAAAGGACGAATGGATAAGGAAGATGTGGTCCATATACACTATGGATTATTATGCCTCCATCAAAAAGGACGAATAACCAACTTTTGTAGCAACATGGACAGGACTGGAAGAGATCATGCTGAGTGAAATAAGTCAAGCAGAAAGAGTCAATTATCATATGGTTTCACTTATTTGTGAAGCATAACAAATAGTATGGAGGACATGGGGAGTTAGAGAGGAGAAGGGAGTCGGGGGAAATTGGAAGTGCGGGTGAACCATGAGAGACAAAGGACTCTGAAAACACCCTGAGGGTCTTGAAGGGGCTGGGAGTGGGAGGTTGGGGTACCAGGTGGTGGGTATCATAGAGGGCACGGATTCCATGGAGCACTGGGTGTGGTGCAAAAATAATGAATACTGTTATGCTGAAAATAAATTTTAAAAAATGGAATTTAGAAATAAAAACAAACAAACAGTGTTGTGCTGGCATAAAAAAAGCATAGATCAGTAAAATGAACTTGAGAGGCTAGGCATAAACACACATATCTATAGAAAACTAATTTTAGGCAAGAAGTACACGAAAAGGCTTTAATCACACATTTGGGTAAAGGTCAATGTCTTCAATAAATTTGGGGGAGTTAATATACATATGAAAAAGAATAAAACTGCATATTCAGGGGATGATGGCAGGACAGAAGCACTCTAAGCTTGCCTTGCCCCATGGAGACAACTAAATAACACTCACATCAAGAAATAACCCAGAAAACAACATGAGGACAAAACACACACACACACACACACACACACACACACAAACAAAAACAAAACAAACAAACAGACAAATAAAATCTCCACAACTAAAAATAGAGAAGTGGTCACAACAAGGAAAATAAGAAGGGAAGATGTGCAGTTTAGGAGTGAAAAGTACCTTGACTGACCACAGTTGGGAGGGAGACAGGGATGTGTTAATGGGCAAGAAATTGGCTAACACACTGTGGATCCCACTCAGGGTAGAGGATGTCCCTTTAACATTTTGTTTTCAAAATAAGAAGGGCTGAATTCATTAGCAATTTGAACCAGTAGGGCTTCAAGTATAGAACTTTAAAAATCAGTAGGCTCAGCTCCATGAGAGTCCAGAAAGCTTTCGGAAAAGAGTTTCCAGCCTTGAAGAGAGAGTACAACAAACAGCCAGGAGCTGGTCTTTCAAAAATGCCAACCTCTAAACAGACTCATAAAAGAAAGGACACAAATAAAATAACAAAAGAGGAGAAATAATGACTAATATCATAGATATACAAACAATTGTAAAATAATATGAGAAACTATATGTCAACACATTTGACAACCTAGAAGAAATGGATAAATTCCTAGAAACTTATAATCTACAAAAACTGAAGCAGAAAGAAGTACAAAATTTGAACAGACCAATTACCAGCAAAAAGATTGAATCACAAAAAAACAAACAAACAAAAACACAAACCAAAGACAAAAACAACAACAACAACAAAACTCCAAAGTGGAAAAAACATAACAAAAACAGAACAAAACAAACTCCCAAGAAACAGAAGTCCAAGATAAGATGGCTTCACAAGTGAATTGATTAAATATTTAAAGAAATGTTAATACCTATTTTTCTCATAGTCTAAAAAAAGAAGAGGAAGGAAAAATAACTTCTTGCTATGAGTCCACTATCATTGTGATAACAAAACCAGATAAAGAGACCACAAACAAAAAGATAGAGACACAGTCCTGTCTCTTATGAACATAGATGCAAAAATCTTCAACAAAATACAAGCAAAAAAAAAGTTGACAATAACATTAAACGATAATTAACCATGAACAAGTAATATTTATTCCTGGGATGCCAGAGTGGTTCAATATTTACAAATCAATCAAAATAATACATCTCATCAGTAAGAGAAATGATAAAAACCGTAATATCATTTAAATAGATGTAGAAAATCATTTAGCGAAGTATGACATTCATTTATAATAAAAACTCTCCACAAAGTAGGTTTCAGAGGGAACGTACTTCAACATAATAAAGGCCATTGATGAAAAACACACAATGAACATCACAGTCAGTTGGGAAAAACAGAGCTTCCCCTCTAAGTTAAGAATGACTCAAGGATGTCCTCTCTCACCATTTTTATTCAAGTGGTGAGTGGAAGTCCTTGCCACAGCAATTAGACAACCAAAAAGAATAAAAGTGGTAAGGAAAAAGCAAAACTTTTACCATTTGCAGATGGCACGATAGTACATATCAAAAACACTAAAAATTCTACCAAAAAACTACTAGAAATAGAAAATGAATTCAGAAAAATCACAGGACACAAAATTAACATTCCTAATATGTTGCGTTTCTATACCTCAATAATGAAGGAACAGAAAGAGAAATTAATCAATCCCATTTATAATTTTACCAAATATAATAGGATACATAGGAATAGGGATGCTTGTGGAAGACAGCAGAGTAGGAGGACCTTAAACTCACCTCATTCCATGTTTACAGCTAGATATTGCATCCAAATGAATAAACTGCAAAGTGATCAAAAGGCTGGCAGAAAAAAAAACCCACAGTGAAATGTAGAGAAGCAGCAGCATCTGAGAGATTAGGAAGGAGAGAAGTGGTGGGAGGAAGAGAGGGGACTGGGAGTATAGAAAGTGGAATGAATGAGAGCACACAATGGTAAAATTATTTTTTACAATGTCAGTCCTTGAAAACCAGAGGGGCTCAATTCCACGAGGTTTTATAACCTGAGTATTGGAGCCTGGAGCTTTAGAAGTCAGATGACTCAGCACTGGAAAAGTTGTCAGAGTGAGAGATTGGGAGTTCTGTGCCCTTGAAGAAACCTGAAGTAAGGCAACAGAGGATCCACAGCTGGCACAACAAATGAGGCAAACTGAAGTGAGATCTGTTTATAAGGATCAAAGGATTCTCCCCAAACTCCCAGCATAAACAGTGAGCCAGCCATCTGTGGGAGGTGGCATGGTACAGTTACTTGCTACCTAACCTATCTCACCCACAATTTCTCCAGAGGAATTACTATTCTAAACCTCTTGGTCTCGGCACTGAGATTAACTTTTTTTTTCCCTGCAACTATCCCACACATCCACTTCCTCCATTTCCTCCATGCACAACACTCTCTATGGCCATTGTGCTTTGGGAGATCTAGTCTAGGACTTGTGACTCAACATAATTTTTGTTAACACAGTTTGTGCCCTGCTAGATAGCATGATCACAGACACCATATACACCCAGCCACCACCATTAGCTCAGAAGCTACACACCATCCTAGCAGCAGAGAACACGGATGCCACACATCCCTAGACACCCACACAATAATGTACTGAACTCCCAGATGCTGACACTACACTGCTATTGTGTCTTGTGGGATCCTGCCTAAGACTTGTGGCTCAGTGCAAATGATGCTAATATCACTGTCTCAACCCTGAGCCCTTCTGTGTTTATGCCTTCTTGGAACCCATCTGCCTAATTCTCACTTACATCAAAGAGAGCAAGCACAGCCTTCAGAGTCAGAAAGTAAGTGCAGATGTCTGGACTGAAGGTAAAAGCTACCCAGACAAAATAGCAAGATACAAGCAATACATATAGGGGACTCCTCTGTAGAAAGAGGTTTTGGGGAAAGAGCACACTGAACTACAGGGCACTACAGGAAATATTCAAGAGCACCAGAGTGGCTCAGTCTGTTAATCATATGTCTTTGACTCAGGTCTGGATCCAAGCCAGGGGCTTGGAATTGATCCTCAAATCAGTCTTTCTGTTTAGTGGGGAACCTGCTTCTTCCTCTCCTGCTCTTGTCGCCCCCCACGCTTGTGCTCTCTCTCTCTCTCTCTGTCAAATAAATAAACAAAATATTTTTAAAAGAGGGACTCTTCATAAAGTTGCTCTTCTTCTTCTTCTTCTTCTTCTTCTTCTTCTTCTTCTTTTTCTTCTTCTTCATGTTCATCTTCATGTTCATCTTCTTCTTTGAGAAAGACAACATACAAGTGTGGGGAGGGACAAGGGAAAAAGGAGAAAAAGAATATTTTCTATGTTTTTAAAAGATTTATTTATTTATTTATTCATTCATTCATTCATTCATTTATTTATTGAGATAGAGACAGAAAAATTACAAACAGGAGGATGGGCAGAAGGAGAAGCAGACTCCACGCTGAGAGGGAACCTGATACAGGGCTCCATCCAAGGATCCTAGGATCATGACTTGAACAAAAGGCAGTTGCTTAACTGACTGAGCCACACAGGTGTCACAGAAGAGGGAGAATATTAATCAGGTTATATGCACAGCACAGAGCCCAATATGGGCTTGATCTCATGACCCTGACATCATGACCTGAGCTGAGATCGTGAGTGGATGTTTAACCAACTGAGTCACCCAGGTCCCTTTAAGTCACTATTTTTTAAGACCAGAAGATGTAGCTGATTTTCCTAACACAAAGAAAAGGGCACAGAGAGATCAACAAAGTAAGAACATAAGCTTTTGTCTTAAATAAAAGAATATGATAAAATCACAGCAGGAGATCTAAGTGAAACAGAAATAAGTAATATACCTGAATGAGAATTTTATTTAGTGTTCATAAAGATACTCACTGAGCTTCAGAAAAAGGTGGAAGACCTTTTTGTGACCCCTCACAGAGATAAAATGAACATATCAAAAATAAAGACCTGAATAAGTATAATTACAAATAAAAGTAGATGGAATAAGTAGTAGATTGCAAAAGGCAGAGGAATGTGTAAGGTCCTGCTGGATAGAGTACTAGATAGCAATAAAGCTGAACAAATGAGAGACAAATAAACACTAGGTAATGGAAATAGACTTGGATAACTCAGGGAATCCATCAAGTATAACATTCACATTATAGGGATACTAGAAAAGAAGAGAGAGAAAGGGAGAAGAAAATTTTTTGAATAAATAATAGACAAAAATCCCCAAATCTGCGGAGGAAAACAGAGTTCTGAATTCATTAGCCAAGGAGATCCCCAAATAAATTCAACTCAAAGAGGTTCACACCAGGACTCACAGAAATTAAAATAGCAAATACTACTTAAAAAGAAACAATTTTAAAGGTGGCAAGATGAAAGAATACAGTTATAAACAAAGAAACCCCCAAAAGTTGTCAACTGATTTTTAACCAAAAACATTGCAGACCATAAGGGAGTGTCATGATATGTACAAAATGCTTAAAGGGAAAAATATTCAGCCAAAAATACTCTATTCAGCAAGCCTGCTATTCAGAATAGGAGGAGAGATAAAGAGTTTTCTACCAAAAGAAGAACAAAACAGTTCATAACAAAGAAACCAGGCCTGCAAGAAATACTAAAGAGAACTATTGATTGGAAAAAAAAGAGAACAAAAGTGACAGGATAAATTAGGAAATACAAAAACAGTAAAAATGAATATTTCTGTAAAAATCATTAAGATGTAAAATACAATTCCAAGTATGTGAAATCTGTAAGGGAGAGGAGAAAAGAATTATTTCAAAATTAAGCAAATAATAAAGAATAGGAATAAGAATAAGGAGAAGAATCAGCAGTGACTATCAGCTTAAAGGAGATGTGTACACAGAGGACATTATATATAAACCAAATGATAACCACAAATTAAAAAAAATAGTTATGTCAAAAGCAGAGTGAGAAATTTCAGGATATTATTAAAGAATACCAACGGACCATGAAAGAGCAAGAGAACAAAGATCAGGGGGAAAGAAAACTGCAAAACAAACAAAAATCAAGCAATAAAATGACAAACAATGCAGATTTTTCAACGATTATATTGCACATAAATGGATGAAATGCTCTAATCAAAACACATAGGATGATAAAATGCATAAAAAGCATCCACAGACCCTTATCAATTTTCACATACCTTAATATCTTTTCACTCATAGCAGTTCAGTTCATGAGACCGAATGCTGAGCAATAAATAGAACATTTAGCCAAAAGCAGACAAAAAGAAAAAAGAAAAAAACCCTAATAAACAAAAGGGACATTGTTATAACTTCTGAATATTCATTATTCATATATAATAATATTCTGAATATTCTGAATAGCATGCTCCTGTTTGCTAAAATTTGTGATTGTTTATTTATCATATAAAACAAAACAAAACAAGGAAAGAAAATGAAAACAACCAAATCTGGTTTCCACCAGGAGGCTGAGATGTCTTGCAATAATTGCTGCAATGGATGGAGGTGAAGACCCTGCACTCAGCTGGTTCTCCATCAGGATTGCAGCTGCATTCACTTTCTTTGAGGCCAGAGAACTATACTGATATAGTAAAAATGTACCCACAGAACAATGTTTCACTTTTATTTTAGGGTGAGATTATTTTCATTTATTCATGACCATACAGAATGATGCTCCCTGGGTTTCTGTTATATATAACCTATCAAAAATAAAGACAGTCCAGAACACAAAATAAAAAATATATTCAGCATAAGAAGAAGAAGAAGAAGAAGAAGAAGAAGAAGAAGAAGAAGAAGAAGAAGAAGGAGAAGGAGAAGGAGAAGGAGAAGGAGAAGGAGAAGGAGAAGGAGAAGAAGGAGAAGAAGGAGAAGAAGAAGAAGGAGAAGAGGAAGAAGAAGAAGAAGAAGAAGAAGAAGAAGAAGAAGAAGAAGAAGAAGAAGAAGAAGAAGAAGAAGAAGAATCCATTTGCTGACTATAAGAGATTTATTCAGGGGCGCCTGGGTAGCTCAGTGGGTTAAAGCCTCTGCCTTCAGCTCAGGTCATGATCCCAGGGTCTTGGGATCAAGCCCAATGTCTGGCTCTCTGCTCAGCAAGGAGCCTGCTTCCCTTCCTCTCTCTCTGCCTGCTTCTCTGCATACTTGCGATCTCTGTCTGTAAAATAAATAAATAAAATCTTTTAAAAAAAGAGAGATTTATTTCAGACCTAAAGACATCTGAAGAGTGAAAGTGAGGGGATAGAGAAACATACATCATGCAAATAGAGGTCAAAATAAACCAGAGTCCTAAAACTCTAATATTGGATGGAGTAGATTTTATAACAATGACCATGACAAAAAAACAAAGAAGGCACTATATGATAATAAAGGGAATAGTCCAAAAATTAATTAAAAAATAAGTTAAAATAATTGTAAATATTTGTGCACCCAATATGGGAGTGCCCAAATACATAAAGCAGCTACTAACAAACATAAAATAAACAATATTAAAACGCCTCATTTATATCAATGGACAGATTATCTAAACAGAAAATCAACAAGGTAACAGTGTCTTTGAATGATATACTGGATGATGCTTATAATAGCTGTATTCAGAATGTTACAACAAAAACAGCAGAATATGCATTCTTCTCAATACACAAAGAATATTTTCTCAGGATAAATCACATACAAGGATGCAAAACAATACTCAACAAATAAAGAAAAAAAAAAAAAAGAATTGAAGTCAAGTGTGCCTGGGAGGCTTAGTCAATTAAGCATCTGCCTTTAGTTCAGTTCATGATCTCAGGGTCCTGGGATTGAGCCCCACTTTGGACTTTTTGCTCAGCAGGGAGTCTGCTTCTCTCTCTGCCCAACCCTGCTTGTGCTCTCTCTTCCTCTCTTTATAATAAATAAATAAAATATGTTAAATATATTGAAGTCATACCCTGCATCTCTACTGACCACAATACTATGAAACTAGAAATTTTCCATAAGAAAAAATATGAAAAGAGCACGAACACATGGAAGTTAAACAACATACTACAAAAGAATGAATATTTTAAGCAGGAAATTAAAAAAAAAGAAATAATAAAGCACATGAAAAAATGAAAATGAAGACACCATGGTCCTAAACCTTTGGAACACAGCAAAAGCAGCTCTATGAGAAAAGTTTATAGTAATACAAGCCTACCTGAAGGAGAAAGAAAAATCACAAACAACGTAAACTTATGCCTATGGGATCTAGAAGAGGAACAGAAAAACAACAGACGAACAGAAAAAAAAAAGAAACAAAGAAAAAGAAATAATAAAAATTAGAGCACAAATAACAACAACAACAAAAAGGCTATAATAATGATTGGAGCATTAAAAAGAATACAACTCCTCTTCCCCAAAATAGAACAGATTAAACCAGGAGCTAATATTTTAAAAGGTCAAACAAAATTGATAAAACTCTAGCCAGTCTCATAAAAAATCATTAATTAATAAAAACAAATAAAGAAAAAAAAGAAAGTTAAAGGACTAAAATAGACAAAAATCACAAAATGAAAGAGAAGAAATAATGAATAACTCCACAGAAGTACAAAGAATTGTATGAGAATGAAAATCTGTATGTCAAAGATTGGTCAAGTTAGATGGAATGGATAAATTTCTAAAAACATATAAACAATTAAAACTTAATCAGCAAGAAATAGAAAATACAAACAGAACAATTACCAATAAGAATGAGTTAATAATCAAAAACTCCCAACGAGAGACTATGGACTCTGAAAAACAATCTGAAAAACAACTCTGAAAAACAACCTGGTGAGGGGGTGGGAGGTTGGGGTACCAGGTGGTGGGTATTATAGAGGGCACGGATTGCATGGAGCTCTGGGTGTGGTGAAAAAATAATAAATACTGTTTTTCTGAAAATAAATAAATTGAAAAATTAAAAAAAAAAAAACTCCCAACAAACAATATCCAGGACCCAAGAGAGTTTCACAGGCAAATTTTATCAAACATTTTTTTTAAATTTACTTTTATTTTTTCAGTGCTCCAAGATTCATTTTTTATGCACCACACCCAGTGCTCCATGCAATAAGTTCCCTCCTTAATACCCACCACCAGCCTCACCTAACCCCACACCCTCCTCCACTCCAAAACCCTCAGTTTGTTTCTCAGAGTCCACAGTCTCTCATGGTTCATCTTCACCTCTGATTTCTCTCAATTCATGTTTCTTTTCCTTCTAATGCCTTCCATGTTATTCCTTTTGCTCCACAAGTAAGTGAGACCATATGATAATTGACTCTCTCTGCTTGACTTATTTCACACAACATAATCTCCTTAAATCCTGTTCATGTTGATACAAAAGTTGGATATTCATTCTTTCTGATGGAGGCATAATATTCCATTGCATATATGGACTATATCTTCTTTATATATTTGTCTCTTGAAGGGTACCTTGGCTCAAACTCTTTAAGAAGAATTAATACCTATTCTTCTGAAACTATTCCAAAAAATAGAAGAGGATGGAAAATTTGTGAATTCATTCCATGAAGCCAATATCACCCTGATTATAAAAGCAGATAAGGACACCATGAAAAAGGAGAACTACAGGGTAATATCTCAAATAAAAATAGAGGCAAAAATCCTCAACAAAATACTAGGAAACAATACATTAAAATCCAACAATACATTAAAAATCCATTCATGTAGGATTTATTCCTGATATACAAGATTGGTTTAATATTTGCATATCAATCAACCTGTTACATTACATCAATGAGAGAAAGGATAAAAACAACCAAAATTTTTATAGACATGGAAAGAACATTTGACAAATTTCAACAAATTTAATAATAAAAGACCTCAACAAAGTACATTTAGAGGGAACATATGTCAACATGATAAAGACCATTAATGAAAACATTACTGTGAACATTACACTCATTTGGGAAAAACTGAGAGCCTTTCTTCTAAGTCAGGAATAAGACAAGAATGTTCATTCTCATTATTTTTATTCAACATTGTAGTGGAAGTCCTAGCCACAGCAAATAGACAACAAAAAGAAATAAAACTATATGGCTTAATAAGGAAGAATTGAAACTTTCACTATTTGCAGATGACATGATACTATATACAGAAAACACAAGAGACTCAACAAAAAAATTAAAACTGATAAATTAATTCAGTTAAAATTGCAGTACATAAAATCAGTGCAAAAAATATGTTGCATTTTTATAAAGCAATAATGAAGCAGCAGAAAGAGAAATAAAGAAAACAGTATCACAACTATACTAAAAATAATAACACACCTAGAAATACACTTAAGGAAATGAAATATCTTTATTCTGAAAACTATAAGACATTTATGAATAAAATTAAAGCTGACATGAAGAAATGGAAAGATAATCTATGTTTATGATCTTGAAGAACAAATATTGTTAAGGCAACCCACATAATGGGAGAAGGTATTCACAAATAGCAATACAGATGAAGGGCTGATATCCAAGATCTATAAAGAACTCCTCTAAATCAACACACACAAATCAGATAATCATGTCAAAAATTGGGCAGAAAACATAAACATATGGGGATTAAAGAATGCATTTGTTGTGATGAACATAGAGTGATGTATGCAAACGTTGAATCACTATATTGTACACCTGAAACTAATATAATAGTTTATGTTAAGTATACTAGAATTAAAACTTTAAGAACTGAATTTAACTTTACCACACAATCTTCCAACCGTGTCCCTATATATTTATCCAAAGGATATTTATGTACTAATAAAACTGCAGAAGGAAGTTTATAGCAGGTTTATTTTTAGTTGCTAAAATCTGGAGGCGAACTAGATGCTCTTTTGTACATGAGTGGGTAAATAATTATGGTACATGAAGAAAATGCGATATTATACATCAATAAAAGGAAATGATCTAGTCACAAAATCACATGGAGAAAATTTAAATGTATAGTACTAAATAAGAAAAGTGAATATGAATAGGTTGTATATTGTATGATTCCAGCGACATGACATTATGGGAAAGTCAAAAATATGGAGACAATAAAATGATTATTGAAAACCTGGTCTGATGGGGGTTAGGGGACAAAAATGGGCAGGGTATGATGTAGTTTTGGGGTACTACAAATGCTCTGTGGAACATTATATAATGAATGAATGTCATTATGTGTTTTTCCAAATCCATAGATGTTAAACACTAAGAGAATCCCTAATGTAAAGTATGAACTTTGGATTAATCATAAGGTTTCAGTGTAGGTATACCTTTGTTAAAAAATGTGATTCTGATGACTTATTACTCAGGAAGGTTATGAATTTGTGGATATAGTTGTTAAACAGAAAATTTCTTTATTCCCTATCAACATTTTAACCTAAAACTGTTGTAGAAAAAAATGAAGAAAAATACTAAGAAATAATGTGTGTAAAATTGTAGTTGATACTTATTATTGAAAATGCAACAAAAAAAACCTCTGCAGTGACATTTTCATGGAATTATTTCTTAGACTGTATATAATGGGATTGAAGGTTGGAGGCACCATTGTGTAGAATATAGAAATTAAAAGGTCACTAATGGAAGGAATCCTTGAAGTTGGTTTCAGATAAGCAAAGATGCCAGTGAAGAGAAATAATACAACTACGACCAGATTATCCATTCATCTGTTGATGGACATCTAGGTTCTTTCCATAGTTTGGCTATTGTAGACATTGCTGCTATAAACATTCAGGTTCACGTGCCCCTTCAGATCACTACGTTTGTATCTTTATGGTAAATACCCAGTAGCACAATCTCTGGGTCATAGGGTAGTTCTATTTTCAACATTTTGAGGAACCTTCAAGCTGATTTGCAGAGTGGTTGCAACAGCTTGCATTCCCACCAACAGTGAAAGAGGGTTCCCCTTTCTCCGCATCCTCGCCAGCATCTGTCATTTCCTGACTTGTTAATTTTAGCCATTCTGACTGGAGTGAGGTGATATCACATTGTGGGTTTGATTTGTATTTCCCTGATGCCGAGTGATGTGGAGCACTTTTTCATGTGTCTGTTAGCCATCTGGATGTCTTCTTTGCAGAAATGTCTGTACATGTCTTCTGCCCATTTCTTGATCAGATTACTTGTTCTTTGGGTGTTGAGTTTTCTAAGTTCTTTATAGATTTTGGAAACTAGCCCTTTATCTGATATGTTGTTTGCAAATATCTTCTCCCATTATGTCAGTTGTCTTCTGGTTTTGTTAAATGTTTCCTTTGCTGTGCAGAAGCTTTTGATCTTGATGAAACCCCAATAATTCATTTTTATCCTTGCTTCCCTTGCCTTTGGCGATGTTCCTAGGAATATGTTGCTGTGGCTGAAGTCGAAGAGGATGCTGCCTGTGTTCTCCTCAAGGATTTTAATGGATTCCTTTCTCTCATTGAGGTCCTTCATCCATTTTGAGTCTATTTTCCTGTGTGGTGTAAGGAAATGGTCCAATTTCTTGATTCCACATGTGGCTGTCCAATTTTCCCAACACCATTTATTGAAGAGGCTGTCTTCTTTCCATTGGACATTCTTTCCTGCTTCGTCGAAGATTAGTTGACCATAGAGTTGAGGGTCTATTTCTGGGCTCTCTATTCTGTTCCATTGATCTATGTGTCTGTTTTGTGATACTACTATGCTGTCTTGGTGATGACCACTTTGTAATAGAGCTTGAAGTCTGGAATTGTGATGCCACCAACTTTGGCTTTCTTTTTCAATATTCCTTTGGCTATTCGAGGTCTTTTCTAGTTCCATGTAAATTTTAGGGTTATTTGTTCCATATCTTTGAAAAAAAAATGGATGGTATTTTGATAGGAATTGCATTAAATATGTAGATGGCTTTAGGACTAAATATATAGATTGCTTTAGGTAGCATAGACATTTTCACAATATTTGTTTTTCCAATCCAGGAGCATGGTATATTTTTCCATTTCTTTGTGTCTTCCTCAATTTCTTTCATGAGTACTTTATAGGTTTTTGAGAATAGATTCTTAACCTATTTGGTTAGGTTTATTCCTAGGTATCTCATAGTTTTGGGTGCAGTGGTAAATGGGATTGAATCCTTAATTTCTATTTCTTCTGTATTGTTGTTGGTGTAGAGAAATGCAACTGATTTCTGTGCATTGATTTTATATCCTGACACTTCACTGAATTCCTGTATAAGTTCTAGCAGTTTTGGAGTGGAGTCTTTTGGGTTTTTCCACATATAGTATTATATCTGTGAAGAGTGATAGTTTGACTTCTTCTTTGCCAATCGGGATGCCTTTAATTTCCTTTTGTTGTCTGATTGCTGAGGCTAGGACTTCTAGTACTATGTTGAATAGCAGTGGTGATAATGGACATCCCTGCCGTGTTCCTGACCTTAGCGGAAAAGCTTTCAGTTTTTCTCCATTGAGAATGATATTTGCAGTGGATTTTTCATAGATGTCTTTGATAATATTGAGGTATGTGCCCTCTATCCCTATATTTTGAAGAGTTTTGATCAGGAAGGGATGCTTTGCATTTTCAAATGCTTTCTCAGCATCTATTGAGAGTATCATTTGGTTCTTGTTCTTTCTTTTATTAATGTGTTGTATCACATTGATTGATTTGCAGATGTTGAACCAAACTTGCAGCCCTGGAATAAATCCCACTTGGTCGTGGTGAATAATCCTTTTAATGTACTGTTCAATCCTATTGACTAGCATTTTGGTGAGAATTTTCACATCTGTGTTCATCAAGGATATTGGTCTATAGCTCTCTTTTTTGATGGGATCCTTGTCTGGTTTTGGGATCAAGGTGATGCTGGCCGCATAAAATGAGTTTGGAAATTTTCCTTCCATTTCTATTTTTTGGAACAGTTTCAGGAGAATAGGAATTAGTTCTTCTTTAAATGTTTTTAGAATTCCCCAGGGAAGCCGTCTGGCCCTGGACTTTTGTTTGTTTGGAGATTTTTGATGACTATTTCAATCTCCTTACTGGTTATGGGTCTGTTCAGGCTTTCTCTGTCTTCCTGCTTCAGTTGTGGTAGTTTATATGTCTCTAGAAATGCATCCATTTCTTCCAGATTGTCAAATTTGTTTGCATAGAGATGCTCATAGTATGTTCTTATAATAGTTTGTATTTCTTTGGTGTTAGTTGTGATCTCTCCTTTCATTCATGATTTTATTTATTTGGGTCCTTTCTCTTTTCTTTTTGATAAGTCTGGCCAGGGGTTTATCAATCTTATTAATTCTTTCAAAGAACCAGCTCCTAGTTTCATTTATTTGTTTTACTGTTTTTTTTTTTTTTTTTGGTTTCTATTTCACTGATTTCTACTCTGATCTTTATGATTTCTCTTCTCCTCCTGGGTTTAGGGTTTCTTTCTTGTTCTTTCTCCAGCTCCTTTAGATGTAGGGTTAGGTTGTGTACCTGAGACCTTTCTTGTTTCTTGAGAAAGGCTTATACCACTATATATTTTCCTCTCAGGACTGCCTTTGCTGTGTCCCACAGATTTTGAACCGTTGTATTTTCATTATCATTTGTTTTCATGATTTTTTTTTTCAATTCTTCTTTAATTTCCCGGTTGACCCATTCATTCTTTAGAAGGATGTTGTTTAGTCTCCATGTATTTGGGTTCTTTCCAAACTTCCTCTTGTGGTTGAGTTCTAGCTTCAGAGCATTGTGGTCTGAAAATATGCAGGAAATGATCCCAATCTTTTGATACTGGTTGAGTCCTGATTTAGGACCGAGGATGTTATCTATTCTGGAGAATGTTCCATGTGCACTAGAGAAGAATGTGTATTGGGATGAAATGTTCTGAATATATCTGTGATGTCCATATGGTCCAGTGTGTCATTTAAGGTCTTTGTTTCCTTGTTGATCTTTTGCATGGATGAACTGTACATTTCAGTGAGGGGAGTGTTAACGTCTACTACTATTATTGTACTATTGTTGATTTGTTTCTTTGATTTTGTTATTAATTGGTTTATATAGTTGGCTGATCCCATGTTAGGAGCATAGATATTTAAAATTTTTAGGTCTTCTTGTTGGACAGACCCTTTGAGTATGATATAGTGTCCTTCCTCATCTCTTCTTATAGTCTTTGGCTTAAAATCTAATTGATCTAATATAAGGATTGCCACCCCTGTTTTCTTCTGTCCATTAGCGTGGTAAATTGTTTTCCACCCCCTCACTTTAAATCTGGAGGTGCTTTGGGTCTGAAATGAGTTTCTTGTAGGCAATATATAGATGGGTTTTGGGTTCTTTATCCATTCTGATACCCTGTGATTTTTATTGGGGCATTTAGCCCATTCACATTCAGGGTAACTATTGGGAGATATGAATTTAGTGCCATTGTATTGCCTGTAAGGTGACTGTTACTGTATATTGTCTCTGTTCCTTTCTGATCTACTACTCTTAGGCTCTCTCTTTGCTTAGAGGACCCCTTTCAAAATTACCTGTAGAGCTGGTTTTGTGTTTGCAAATTCCTTCTGTTGTTTTTTGTCCTGGAAGCTATTTATCTCTCCTCTTATTTTCAAAGATGGCATAACTGGATATAGTGTTCTTGGCTGCATGTTTTTCTTGTTTAGTGCTCTGAATATATCATACCAGTTCTTTCTGGCCTGCCAGGTCTCTCTGAATAAGTCTGCTGCCAATATAATGTTTTTGCCCTTGAATGTTAGAGACTTCTTTTCCCGGGCTGCTTTCAGGATTTTCTCTTTGTCACTAAGACTTGTAAATTTTACTATAAGTTGACGGGTTCTGGACCTATTCTTGTTGATTTTGCAGTGGGTTCTCTGCACCTCTGGGATTTTGATGTGTGTTCCCTTTGCCATATTGGGGAAATTCTCTCCAATAATTCTCTCCAATATACCTTCTGCTCCCCACTCTCTTTCTTCTTCTTCTAGAATTCCAATTATTTTAATGTCGTTTTGTCTTATGATGTCACTTATCTCTCAAATTCTCCCCTTGTGGTCCAGTAGCTGTTTGTCGCTCTTTTGCTCAGCTTTTTTATTTTATGTCATTTGGCCTTCTAGATCACTAATTCCTTCTTCTGCCTCATTTATCCTAGCAGTGAGAGCCTCCAGTTTTGATTGCACTTCATTAATAGCATTTTTTAATTTCAACTTCATTAGATTTTAGTTCTTTTATTTCTCCAGATAGGGCTTTTATATCTCCCGAGAGCATTTCTCTAATATCTTCCATGCCTTTTTCGAGCCAGGCTAGAACCTTGAGAATCTTCATTCTGAACTCTAGATCTGACATATTACCAATGTCTGTATTGATTAGGTCCCTAGCCTTCAGTACTGCCTCTTGTTCCTCTTTTTGTGATGAATTTTTTCACCTTGTCCTTTTGTCCAGATAAGAGTATATGAAGGAGTAAGTAAAATACTAATGGGGCGGTGAAGAGCCCAGGAAAATACACTTTAACCAAATCAGAAGAAACCCCCCAAATAGTGGAGGGGAAGGGGGATAAAAGAGGTTCAGAAAAAAAAAAACTAAAAAAAGTAAACAAATATGGGGGACAAGATGGCGGGGAAGTAGGAGGAGGTGCCTTTTCAACCTGTACCCCAAAGTGAGCTGATTACCTACCAAAGAACTCTGATCACCCATGAAATCAACCTGATATCATAATTATACACGTCTGGATCTCTACAGGGGCAGAAGACACCAGTGGGCAGGTAACGCGTAGTGGAAATGGCAGACTGATATTGGAAGATAAACAAAAGGGCGAGGAAGCCACCAGAGGAGACCGGTTGGAAAGTAATACCCAAATATGGCCGAGATTGCCCTGCATCTGGGGACCAGCATTAACTTGGAGACTGGTGGAAAGCACTCCAAAAGAGCAAAGGATCTCGGGGGGAAATTGTGGGAATCAGGACGGCTAGGGACAGGGGCTTAAGTCCCGGTTCCCAGGACAGACTCCCCTGGTGCTGAGGCAGAGAGAGTGGGGTGGAGAAGCCAGCTCTTAGTCCCTAAGGCACCAGCGCACCAGATAATGCCTGGGGTCCAATTCATGTGAAGGGATGGGAGCCACGCTGGGTGGCAGAATGTGCCAGCCCTGCTATAGAGCCTGAGATACTCCCCTGAGAGAGGTATAAAGGCCCAGGCAGTGCCCTTTGATACGCGCCATTGTTCCAGAGCCTGCACCAAACTCTCCCTCCAGAGAGGACCTGTGCGCGAACCTCAGCCTTCCCTGAAATTGGTGCGTGCAAGCCGCGTGCTCTTAGACCCAGAAAGACCAGGCACTTCCAGCCCAGATCAGTGGAAAATTCTCAGTGTGCGATTGCTGCTTGGAACCTCTCTGGTGGTCTGGAACTGCCCAGGCAGCCGCCACTGCCTTGGCTTTGGGTACAAGCAAAAGATCCTGTGTCCCCAGGGACCGTGACTTGGAACCTGCTCTACCAGCGGCCAAGGGCGAACTTATTTAGGCTCTGCAGCCAGACTGAAGCTTCTCTTTGAGAGGGAGATCAGGGTGAGGTTTGTTTTCCTCTAAAACTACAAAAACCTTCAAAAGCAGTCAAAGTGAGAAAAAAACAAGTGAACAAACATAAAAACCGCCAGGGAACAAAAGCCTGGGAAAAAAAAACAAAACAAAACAAAACAGTTTCCTCAGAGCCCACCCCTTTGAGGGGGCGAGAGGACTTAACTCAGGGAACATCATTGACTGAAAACCCACATGGCAAGCCCCTCCCCCAGAAAACAAACCAAGAAAAGAAAAAAAAAGAGAGAAACAAACAAAAAAAAGGACTACAAGAGAACAACCACTACTTCATAGGAAAACTTTTATTTTTCATTTATTCCCACTATTCTGGTTCATATTTATATATATATATAGGTAATTTTTTAACCTATTTACCATCACAGTGAGCTGTCCAGTACATCAAGTTCCATAATAACCTTCCAACCTGAACTTTTTGATACATACACCTATTTTTTTTTGCATTTCTATTTTTGAATTCCTTCTTTTTTAAAAAAAAATTTAGTTTAGTTTAGTCTAGTTTATTCCTTTTTATTTTTATCTTTTAATATATAGAGTTAAACTTCAAAGTAATCCCCTTTCCCCAATCAATACTATCACTATAGGTAAACTAATTTTTAATCCTGCTTTATCTTAGGAAAGTTGAGTTCTTTAACAAAGATATCAAGGAAGACATCCAGGAAGAATCAAAACAACCTTTAAACACACTGAGAATTTATAAGCACTCTCCCATCTTTTTCTTCCACCAGTGTTTCTGTGTTTATGTGTTTGTCCTGATAGTATATAAATCTTAAACTTGGGGTTCTTTTTGACGAGGTTCCTTCTTTATATGCATATATTTTTTTTCTCTTGTCATACACATTTATAAGTCTTTCTGATTGTCTGTTTTGGTATGTCTACTTCATAAATCTTACCTTGGGGCCCATCTGGGCTGAACCGTCTCTTTCTTCTTCCCTTTTTTTCCTGTCTCTCTATCTCTTTTTTTTTCTTTTTCGTTTTCTTTTCTTTTGTCTCTCGTTTAGGTGGGGAATCCTGATTGCTCAGAAGTGTTCTAGGGTTCACCCTGACTGCACCTCGATTAATACATCCAGCTACATCTGTTCAGTCATCTCTCACCAAAATGATTAGGGCCGAGCTGAAAACGATGAGAGATGATGTTCACAATGTTAGGGCACAGCTTAAAGCTACCAGGGAGGAAGTTCACAAGCTTTCAATGAGTTCCAATCTAATATAAACTCTCTCAAAGCTAGGGTAACTGAGACAGAAGATAGAATTAGTGATCTGGAGGACAAAGAGATAGAGAAAAAGGATCAGGAGGAAGCCTGGAACAAACAGCTTAGAAACCACAAAAACAGAATAAGGGAAATAAATGATACAATGGAACGTTCCAATGTCAGAGTTATTGGAATCCCTGAAGGGGAGGAGAAAGAAAGATTTCTAGAAGATATAGTGGAACAAGACATTCATGAAAAATTTTCCAATCTCATGAATGGAACCAGTGTTCATGTACTAGAGGCCGAACAGTCTCCACCCCAGATTATACATTCCAAAACATCACGACATCTGATAGTCCAATTGAGGAATTATAATTGTAGGTATAATCTCTTGAAAGCCGCCAGGGCAAAGAGGCTCCTTACTTACAGAGGAAAGCCCATCAGAATAACGTCAGACCTGTCCACAGAGACCTGGCAAGCCATAAAAGGATGGAAAGATATATTCAGGGCACTAAATGAGAAGAACATGAAGCCAAGAATACATTAAACAGCAAGACTGACATTCAAAATGGATGGAGAGGTAAAGAGTTTCCAAGACTGGCAAGACTTAAAAGACTATGCAACCATCAAGCCAACATTGCAGGAAATATTAATATAAAAGAGGAAAAATCCTAAGTAGCATTGAACAGAAATATAGAGACAGTCTACAGAAAGAAAGACTTCAAAGGTAACTCGATGTCAATAAAAACGTATCTATCAATAATCACTCTCAATGTGAATGGCCTAAATGTGCCAATAAAATGACACAGGGTTGCGGATTGGATAAAATGAAAGAACCCATCCTTATGTTGTCTACAAGAGACCCATTTTGTATTTAAAGATACACCCAGACTGAAAGTGAAGAGATGGGGAAGCATTTATCATGCCAATGGGCCTCAAAAGAAGGCTGGGATAGCGATTCTCATATCAGATAAATTAGATTTTAAACTAAAGACTGTAGTCAGAGATACAGAAGGACAATACATAATCCTTAAAAAGACTACCCACCAAGATGATTTCACAATTGTAAATATCTATGCCCCCAATATGGGAGCAGCCAATTATTTCACAAAACTGTTAATCAAGATAAAGGGTCATATTGATATGAATACACTAATCCTTCGAGATCTTAACACACCTCTCTCAGAAATAGATCATCGAAGCAGAAAATCAATATAGAAACAAGAGCATTGAAAGACACATTGGACCAGATGGACCTCATAGATATATACAGAACATTTCCACCCTAAAACAACAGAATACTCATTCTTGTCAAGTGCACATGGAACATTCTCCAGAATAGACCACATATTGGGTCACAAATCAGGACTCAACCAATACTAAAAGACTGAGATGATTCCTGGCATATTCTCAGATCACAATGCTTTGACTGGAGCTCAATCACAAGGAAAAGATCAGAATGAACTCAAACACCTGGAAGTTAAAGGCCACCTTGCTTAAGAATGCTTGGATCAAACAGGAGATAAAAGAATAACTGAAAGTATTCATGGAATCCAATGAGAATGAAGATACTTCGGTCCAAAACCTATGGGATACAGCAAAGGCGGTCCTAAGGGTGAAATACACAGCCATCCAAGTCTCCCTCAAAAAAATTGAAAAATCCAGAACACAGCAGCTGTCTCTAGACCTTAAGGAGCTGTAGAATCAACAGCAAATCAAACCAAATACACACATAAGAAGGGAAATAATTAAGATTAGAAATGAGATCAATGAGATAGAAACCAGAGATACAGTAGAACGTATCAATGAAACTAGAAGCTGTTTTTTTTTTTTTTAAGAATCAATAAGATCGATAAGTCACTGGCCACACTAATCCGAAGAAAACAGAGAAAGCCCACATTCATAAAATTATGAATGAAAAGGAAGATCACAATGAACACCAAGGAAGTAGAAGCAATCATCAGAAGTTATTATCAACAGTTATATGCCAATAAGATTAGCAACCTAGATAAAATGGATGCATTCCAGGAAAACTATGAATTCCCAAAATTGAACCAGGAAGTAATCGACAACCTGAATAGACTGATATCTAGTAACGAGATTGAAGCAGTGATCAAAAACCTCCCAAAAAACAAGAGCGCAGGAACTTACGGATTCCCTGGGGAATTCTACCAAACTTTCAAAGAATAAGACCTACTATCCCGAAGTGGTTTCAAAAAATTGAATCAGAAAGAAAACTTCCAGTCTCTTTCTATGAAGCCAGAATTACCCTTATCCCCAAACAAGGCAAAGACCCTACCAAAAAGGAGAATTTTAGACCAATATCACTGATGAATATGGATGCTAAGATTCTCAACAAGATCCTAGCAAACAGGATCCAACAGCACATTAAAAAGATTATCCACCACGACCAGGCAAGATACATTCCTGGGCTATAAGGATGGTTCAACATTTGCAAATCAATCAATGTAATACAACAAATTAATTTGAGAAGAGAGAAGAACCACATAGTCCTCTCAATTGATGCAGAAAAAGCATTTGACAAAATCCAGCATCCGTCCTGATTGAAACACTTCAATGTATTGAGATAGAGGGAACATTCCTAAACTTCATCAAATCTATCTATGAAGACCTACAGCAAATGTCATCCTCAATGAGAAAAAGCTTGCAACCTTCTTGTTGAGATCAGGAGCACAAGGATGCCCACTTTTACCACTCTTGTTCAACATAGGTTAGAAGTCCTAGCAACAGCAATCAGAAAACAAAGGGAGAATCAGTGAAACAAGATGGGATTGGGAGGGAGACAAACCATAAGTGACTCTTAATCTTACAAAACAAACTGAGGGTTGCTGGGTGGAGGGGGGTTGGGAGAAGGGGGTGGGGTTATGGACATTGGGGAGGGTATGTGCTTTGGTGAGTGCTGTGAAGTGTGTAAACCTGGCGATTCACAGACCTGTACCCCTGGGGATAAAAATACATGTTTATAAAAGAATAAAAAATTAATTAAAAAAAAGAAAACAAAGGGAAATAAAAGGTATCAAAATTGGCAATGAAAAAGTCAAATTCTCTCTCTTCACAGATGACATGATTCTTTATATGGAAAACCCAAAAGACTCCACCTCCAAACTACTGGAACTCACACAGCAATTCAGCAATGAGGAAGGATAAATATCAATGTAAAGAAATTAATGGCTTTCTTAAACGCTAACAATCAAAATAAAGAAAGGGAAATTAGAAAATTGATTCCATTTACTATAGCACCAAGAACCATAAGATAACTGGGAATAAACCTAACCAAATAGGTAAAGGAACTGTACTTGAAGAACTACAGAACACTCATTAAAGAAATTGAAGAAGACACAAAAAGATGGAAAACCATTCCATGTTCTTGGATCGGAAGAATAAACATTGTTAAAATGTCTATACTGCCAGAGCAATCTATACTTTTAATGCCATTCCAATCAAAATTCCACCAGTATTCTTCAAAGAGCTGGAGCAAATAATACAGAAATTTGTATGGAATCAGAAGACCCCGAATCACTAAGGAAATGTTGAAAAACAACATCACGTTACCTGATTTAAAGCTTTATTACAAATCTGTGGTCACCAAGACAGCATGGTACTGGCATAAAAACAGACACATAGACCAGTGGAACAGAGTAGAGAGCCCAGATATGGACCCTCAGCACTATTGGCAAATAATCTTCGACAAAAAAGGAAAAAATATACAGTGGACAAAAGACAGTCTCGTCAATAAATGGTGCTGGGAAAACTGGACAGCTATAGTAGAAGAATGAAACTCGACCATTCTCTTACACCGTATACAAAGATGAACTCAAAATCGATAAAAGTCTTCAATGTGAGATAGGAATCCATCAGAATCCTAGAGGAGAACATAGGCAGCAATCTCTTCGATATCAGCCACAGCAACTTCTTTCAAGATATGTCTCCAAAGGCAAAGGAAAGAAAAGCGAAGATGAAGTTTTGGGACTTCATCAAAATCACAAGCTTCTGCACAGCAAAGGAAACAGTCAAGAAAACAGAGAGGCAACCCATGGAATGGGAAAAGATATTTGCAAATGACAGTACAGACAAAAGGTTGATATCCAGGATCTATAATGAACTCGTCAAACTCAACACATACAAAAGAGGCAATCATATCAAAAAATTGGCAGAGTAATAACTTACTTTGTATCAGCACAAACACTGAAACACCGTTAGAAACACTTTCCCTTTTACAAAACAACTTATGCCAACAGGACATAAAATAGCCCCTCATACTAAGAACACAAGGGTATCCTAAATTACTTCACTGTAGTGTTAAAAATGCACAATTTAAAATCCCTTAACAGCAGACCTGTGGTTCTGACTGTCCGGTACACAATCTCACCATTCCAAGAAGATAAAGGTATAAAAGCTTAAAATGTGCAATAATAAACCTAGCCTTTTTTCTTTTTCTATACAGTAAGGCAAGAAATGCAGCCTGTAATGCAAAATGTTTACAAAGAGAAAAGCAGGTTAGCACATTGTCGATTGCACAAGAACAGTTAAGAAAATCAGCAGGTAAGCCACAGTGCAAAGATGGAACAGAATCTGCTAGTGTTAATCCTCTCACGCTACAGGAGCTCTTTCCAGCATAATGTCCCCAAACGCTGCCAGCACCAGAGGGTGGAGCCAGTATTACTTGTGAACTGCAGTTGTGTATTTCCTTGTGTGAAATGGAAGGGAGTAACATGGTCACATATAGGTCATACTGTACAAACTGGCATTTTATACTGTTTGGCCACTGAAAGAATACTGTATTGCAAGGGAAACAATCTCTTTAGACAACAGACTTATGTTTTACCAAATTCTTTACTTCTTTCCATTGATTTCTGATTCAGTTTATGGTCCAGATGGAGAATTGAAGCTATTTGAAGTAGGATAGGTAAACCTTACTATATTCTATAAAATCATTCAGCTCAACTGCTGTGTTTAAAATACACATTTTAAATCCCTCTTTACAGACACTAAAGTGAAAATAAAAAATACAGCTTTCTGGGTTGTAAACATGTGGTAGTACTGGAGTATTGTATAGTCAATGTTAAATAAAAGCCAAAACTGGAATGTGCAGAAAATAGGATTTGGTTAATTTGTGGACTCATCTTTATTTTTGTCTTTGTTTAACTTTTTAAAAAACAAGATTCCTGGAGTAGATTGGTATGTTCTGTTAAAGACTTACAGTGACCCATTTTGCTTACCCTGTTGCTTCACAAGGGACTCGCCCAGGGACCATGACCTGCTGGAGTGTGTATATATTTACAAAAAAACAAACCAACCACCCATTGGGATATAAGGTAGCAATCACAAACTAAAGACTGCGGCTTGTTTAGGTGCAATACCCTGATTCCCAAAGTTAGTTACAGTGGGTCTTAATTGTTTTTGTGACAGGATTTATTCAGACTGCTGTACTCTTCATTTGATGTAACAAAATGCTATTAATCTAAATATTTGTAAATAAAGTACCTGTATCTAGATTAAAAAAAAATTGGCAGAATATATGAATAGAGACTTTTCCAATGAAGACATACAAATGGCTATCAGACACATGAAAAAATGTTCATCATCACTATCCCTCAGGGAGATTCAAATTAAAACCACATTGGGATATCACCTTACACAAGTTAGAATGGCCAAAATTAACAAGACAGGAATCAACATGTGTTGGAGGGGATGTGGAGAAAGGGGAACCCTCTTCGACTGTTGGTGGGAATGCAAGTTGGTGCAGCCTCTTTGGAGAAAATTGTGGAGATTCCTCAAGAAATTAAGAATAGAACTTCCCCTTGAGCCTGCCATTGCATTCCTGGGTATTTACCCCAAAGATACAGATGTTGTGAAAAGAAGGGCCATCTGTACCCCAATGTTTATAGCAGCAATGGCCTTGGTCGCCAAACTGTGGAAAGAACCAAGATGCCCTCCAATGGACGAATGTATAAGGAAAATGTGGTCCATATACACTATGGAGTTTTATGCCTCCATCAGAAAGGACGAATACCCAACTTTTGTAGCAACATGGATGAAACTGGAAGAGATTATGCTGAGTGAAATAAGTCAAGCAGAAACCATCATATGGTTTCACTTATTTGTGGAGCATAACAAATAGCATGGAGGACATGGGGAGTTAGAGAGAAGGGAGTTGGGGTAAATTGGAAGGGGAGGTGAATCATGAGAGACTATGGACTCTGAAAAACAATCTGAGGGGATTGAACTGGTGGGGGGGTGGGAGGTTGGGGTACCAGGTGGTGGGTATTATAAAGGGCACAGATTGCATGGAGCACTGGGTGTTGTGAAAAAAGTAATGAATACTGTTATGCTGAAAATAAATAAATTTAATTTAAAAAACGTAAATGAATAAGAAAAAATATAAAAAAGATATATATATATTTATATATATATTAGATAATCTTAGATAAACTAGTTAAAAAACTTTAAAAAGGAAAAGGTAAAAGTTAAAAAAAATAGCAGAAGAAAAAAAAATTGGAAAAAAACAAAAACAAAAACAAAAAACAAATTAAATTAACTGCAAAACTAATGAATCATGTGGAGAAAGCCATGAGTTCAGTGCTTTGCTTTCTTCTCCTCTGAATTCCGCTGCTCTCCTTGATATTGAACCTGCAGTCCTTGATAGGTGGACTTGGTCCTGACTGGATTTCTTGTTAATCTTCTGGGGGGAGGGCCTGTTGTAGTGATTCTCAAGTGTCTTTGTCCCAGGCATAATTGCATAGCCCTTACCAGGAGTGGGCTCAATAATCCGCCTGGATTCACTTTCTGGAGCTTTTGTTCCCTGAGTGCTTTCTGTAGCGTTCCAGAGGACGGGAATGAAAATGGCGGCCTCCCAATCTCTGGCCCAGAGGAGCCAAGAGCTCAGGGCCCCACTCCTCAGTGCGCCCTCAGAGAATAGCTCCCAATAACTCCCGTCTCTCTGGCCTCCAGCCGTTTTCTGAGCTCACCCAGTCTGCAAACAGTTCAAGGTAACTCTGAGCTCAGAGATCACTCCTCAGCTTGTCTCTGTTGCTGGCTTCCCCATTCAAATACCTGCAAACTCTGAGACACTCAGACACCCCTGATCCTTCTGTGACCCTGCAGAACCTGGGGCCATGCTGAGCCCGCAATGGCTTCACCCTGGTTTAGCCTCTGGAGTGATGTCCCTCAGTGGAACAGAGATTTAAAAGTCCCTATTTTGTGCTCCATCACTCCGCCACTTGTCGGGAGCCAGTCCCTGCCCCCAAGGTCTATCATCCCATCACTTTAGATTCACTTCTCTGCCAGTCCTACATTTCAGAAAGTGGTTGATTTTCTGTTTCTAGAATTAAAGAATTGAATTGAATTGAAGAATTCTTCTCTTGGATTTCTCGTTGGATTTGTAGATGTTTACAATGCTTAGATAAGCTATCTAGCTGATATCCTGCTACCTAATATAGCCTCAGCCTGCTACTTCTCCGCCATCTTGACCCCTCTCCCTAAAACCTGGCATTTTTAAATCAAACAATTTGTGTAACAAAGAATAAAAGTATCCTTTTACACCTTTTTAGTTTTCATTATTTGAAAAATTAGTATTTTTAACTCCTATCTTTCTCAAATCCAAAATAAATTATCAAATCTAAAATATTTTAAGGCTAAGTAGTTTTTTCTTCCAAAAATCATTTAAGAGTATACCTCCAAACCTGGCACATGGCTGTTACAGTTTCCTGTCTTCTTAAGCTTACTTATACTGAGTATTGCCATCACAAGAGCAGAAGGATATTATAGAATCTCATTTCAAAACAGATGATCAGGGGAGACAAGAAGGCTGGGAAGTAGGAGGAGGCGCCCTTTCAACCTGTACCTTAAAGTGAGCTGATTACCTTCCAAAGAACTCCAATCACCCATGAAATCAGCCTGAGATCAGAATTATACACGTCTGGATCTCTACTGGAGCAGAAGACGCCAGTGGGCAGGTAAAGCGAGGTGGGAAAGTTGGACTGATATCCGAAGATAAACAAAAGGGGGAGGGAGCCACCAGAGGCGACCCATTGGAAAGTAATATCCCAGTACGAGAGTGCCCTGTGTCTGGGGAGCAGCATTAACTCTGGAGTCTGGTAAAAAGCACTCAAAAAGAGCAAAGGATCACCAGGGAGAAATTGCGGGAATCGGGGTGTTAGGGTCGGGGCTTAAGTCCCCAGACCCAGGACAGCCACCCCTGGCTCAGAGCCAGAGAGTGCAGCAGAGAAACCAGGTCTTGGTCCCTGAACCACCAGCACGCCTGAGAGTACATGGCGCCCAGCTCCTGTGAAGCCCTGGGAGCCACAGCCTTCTTGCAGTCCCCACGCGAGTGCCCATCAGAGTCCGAGTCATGCCCCACGCACTCCCCTGAGAGAGGTGCACAAAAACGCAAGCTGGGTGCTCTCAGACTAGAAAGACCAGGCACTCCCAGCCCAGGCCAGCAGGAAAATCTCAGTGTGCAATCGATACTTGGAACTTCTCTGGCAGTCTGGAGTCACCGCTGCCCTGGTTTTGGGTACAAGCAAAAAATCCTGAGTCCCCAGGGACCGCGACTGGGAACCTGCTCCGCCGGTGGCCAAAGGGGGATTTATTTGGGCTCTGCAGCCAGATTGAGGCTTCTCTTTCAGAGGGAGGTCAGGGTGCAGTTTGCTTTCCTCTAAACCTACAAAAACCATCAAAAGCGGTAAAGGTGAGAGAGAAAAAAAAAAAGTGAACAAATATAAAAACCTCCAGAGAACAAAATCCTGAAAAAAAAAATAGTTTCCTTAGAGCCCACCCCATTGAGGGGGGCTGGAGGACTTAACTGAGAGAACATCATTGACTAAAAACCCACGAGGCAGACCCCTCCCCAAAAAAAACAACCAGGAAAGGAAAAAAAAAAAAAGACGACAAGGGAAAAACCACCACTACTTCATAGGACAATTTTTATTATTAATTCAATACCACTTTTGTGGCTCATTTTTTTAATATAGTTAATTTTCATTATTATATAGATAACTTTTTAACCTATTTACTGTCACAGTGAGATGTCCAGTACATCAAATTCCATAATAACCTTCTAACCTGAAATTTTTGATACATACACCTGTGTTTTCCTTTTGCATTTCTATTTTTTTAATTTCTTTTTTTTAATTTTAGTTTAGTTTAGTCTAGTTTATTCCGTTTTTAAATTTTTATTTTCTAATATTCATATAGAGTTAAACTTCAAGGTAATCCCCTTTCCCCAGTCAATGCCACCCCATAGGTAAACCAATTCCTAATCCCCCCTTATCTTAGGAAAGTTGAGTACTTTAACAAAGATATCAAGACACATCCAGAAAGAATCAAAACAAGCTTCCTCACCCACACTGAGAATTTACAACCACTCTCCCATCTTTTTCTTCCACCAGTATTTCTGTGTTTTTGTGTTTGTCTTGATAGTATGTAAATCTTACACTCGGGGTTATTTTTGACAAGGTTATTCCTTTATTTGCATACATATGCATATATATATTTTTCCCCTTGTCATATACTTTTATCAGTATTTTTGTTTCTCTGTGTCTGTTGTATACTTCATAAATCTTATTTGGGGCGCATTTGGGCTGATCCTTCTCTTTTATCTCACCTTTCTTTCCTGTCTCTCTCCCTCTCTCTTTTCTTCTTTTCCTTTTCTTTTTCCTCTCATTTGGGTGGGGAACCCTGATTGCTCAGAAGCATTCCAGGGTGCACCTGGACTGCAACACAGTCAATAAACCCAGCTACACCCGTTCAGCCATCTCTCACCAAAATGACTAGGAGGAGGAATGCCCAACAGAAGAAAAATACAGAGGATGGACCTTGTGCAACAGAGCTAATGGCTATCAACATAGACAATATGTTGGAAAGAGAATTCAGGATAACAATTATCCAAGCAATAGCTAGGTTGAAGAAAGCCATGGATGACCAAACGGAATTGATTAAGGCCAAACTGAAAACGACCAGAGATCATGTTTTCAGTATTAGGGAAGAGCTGAAAGCTACCAGGGATGAGCTTCACAATGCTCTCAATGAGTCCCAATCTAATCTAAATTCTCTCAATGCTAGAGTAACTGTGACAGAAGATAGATTTAGTGATCTGCAGGACACAAAGATAGAGAGAAAGGATCAGGAAGAAGCCTGGAACAACCAGCTTAGAAGACACAAAAACAGAATAAGGGAAATAAATGATGCCATGAAACGTTCCAATGTCAGAATTATTGGAATCCCTGAAGGGGAGGAGAAATAAAGAAGACTAGAAGATATAGTGGAACAAGTTCTTCCTGAAAATTTTCCAAATCTCATGAATGGAACCCGCGTTCATGTACTAGAGGCCATAGGTTTCCTCCTAAGATTACAGATTCTTGAAAGTCCTCGAACATCTAATAGTAAGAAAGAAAAATTATAATTGTAGGCCGAACCTCTTGAAAGCAGCTAGAACAAAGAAGATCCTTACGTACAGAGGAAAGCCCATCAGAATAACGTCAGACTTGTCCACTGATACCTGGCAACAGAATACTCATTCTTCTCAAGTGCACTTGGAACTTTCTCCAGAATAGACCACATACTGGGTCACAAATCAGGATTCAACCGATATCAAAAGACTGAGATGATTCTCTGCATGTTCTCAGATCACAATGCTCTGAAATTGGAGCTCAATCACAAGGAAAAGTTCAGAAGGAACTCAAACACCTGGAAGCTAAAGACCACCTTGCTTAAGAATGCTTGGATCAACCAGAAGATCAAGGAAGAACTGAAACAACTCATAGAATCAATGAAAATGAAGACACTTTGATCCAAAACCTATGGGATACAGCAAAGGCGAACCTAAGGGGAAATACATAGCCATCCAAGCCTCCCTCTAAAAAATTGAAAAACCCAGAACACACCAGCTGTCTCTACACCTTAAAGAACTGGAGAATCAACAACAAATCAAACCAACTCCACACATAAGAAGGGAAATCATCAAGATTAGAGCTGAGATCGTTGAGATAGAAACCAGAGACACAGTAGAACATATCAGTGAAACTAGAAGCTGTTTTTTTGAAAGAATCAATAAGATTGATAAACCATTGGCGACACTAATCCAAAAGAGAGAGAGAGAAAGCTCAAATACATAAAATTATGAATGAAAGGGAGAGATCACAATGAACACCAAGGAAATAGAAACAATCATCAGAAGTTATTACCAACAGTTATTTGTCAATAAGCTTAGCAACCTTGATGAAATGAATGCATTCCAGGAAAACTATAAATTCCCAAAATTGAACCAGGAAGAAATCGACAACCTGAATAGACCGGTATCTAGTAACGAGATTGAAGCAGTGATCAAAGAGCTCCCAAAAAACAAGAGCCCAGGACCTGATGGTTCCCTGGGGAATTCTACCAAACTTTCAAAGAAGAAATAACACCTATTCTCCTGAAGCTGTTTCAATAAATTGAAGCAGAAAGAAAACTTCCTGACTCTTTCTATGAAGCCAGCATTACCCTGCTCCCTAAACCAGGCAAAGACCCTACCAAAAAGAGAATTTCAGACCAATATCACTGATGAATATGGATGCTAAGATTCCCAACAAGATCCTAGCAAACAGGATCCAAGAGCAAGTTAAAAAGACTATCCACCATGACCAGGTGGGATTGATCCCTGGGCTACAGGATGGTTCAACATTCGCAAATCAATCAATGTGATAGAACAACTTAATAAGAGAAGAGTGAAGAACCACATGGTCCTCTCAATTAATGCAGAAAGAGCATTGGACACAATCCAGCATCCGTTCCTGATTAAAACGCTTCAAAGTATAGGGATAAAGGGAACATTCCTGAACTTCATCAAATCTATCTATAAAAAACCCACAGCAAATTTCATCCTCAATGAGAAAAAGCTTGCATCCTTCCCGTAGAGATCAGGAACACGACAAGGATGCCCACTCTCACCACTCTTGTTCAACATAGTATTAGAAGTCCTAGCAACAGCAATCAGAAAACAAAGGGAAATAAAAGGTATTCATATTGGTAATAAAGAAGTCAAACTTTCTCTCTTTGCACATAAAATGATTTTTTATATGGAAAACCCAAAAGACTCCACCCCCAAACTACTAGAACTCATACAGCAATTCAGCAACGTGGCAGGATACAAAGTCAATGTACAGAAATCAGTGGCTTTCTTATACACTAACAATGAAAATACAGAAAGGGAAGTTAGAGAATCGATTCCATTTACTATAGCACCAAGAACCATAAGATACCTGAGATTAAGCCTAACCAAAGAGGTAAAGGATCTGTACTCAAGGAACTACAGAACACTCATGAAAGAAAATGAAGAGGACAGAAAAATTGGAAAACCATTCCATGCTGTTGGATCAAAAGAATAAATATTGTTAAAATGTCTATACTGCCTAAAGCAATCTATACTTTTAATGCCATTCCTATCAAAACTCCACTGGTATTCTTCAAAGGGCTGGAGCAAATTTGTATGGAATCAGAAATTTTTGTGGAATCAGAAGAGACCCCGAATCACTACGGAAATGTTGAAAAACAAAATTAAAACGGGCAGCATCACGTTACCTGATTTAAGCTTTATTACAAAGCTGTGGTCACCAAGACAGCATGGTACTGGCATAAAAACAGACACATAGAAGAGTGGAACAGAGTAGAGAGCCCAGATATGGACCCTCAACTCTATGGTCAATTAATCTTCGACAAAACAGGAAAAAATATACAGTGGAAAAAAGACAGTCTCTTCAATAAATGGTGCTGGGGAAACTGGACAGCTATATGTAGAAAAATGAAACTCGACCATTCTCTTACACCATATACAAAAATAAACTCAAAATGTATAAAAGACCTCAATGTGAGACAGGAATCCATCAGAATCCTAGAGGAGAACATAGGCAGCAATCTCTTCGATATCAGCCACAGCAACTTCTTTCAAGATATGTCTCCAAAGGCAGAGGAAATAAAAGCGAAGATGAAGTTTTGGGACTTCATTAAATCAAAAGCTTCTGCACAGCAAAGGAAACAGTCAGCAAAACAAGGAGGCAACTCATGGAATAGGAGAAGATATTTGCAAATGACAGTACAGACAAAAGGTTGATATCCAGAATCTATAATAAACTCCTCAAATTCAACACACACAAAAGAGACAATCATATCAAAAAATGTGTAGAAGATATGGACAGACACTTCTCCAATGAAGACATACAAATGTCTATCAGACACATGAAAAAATGTTCATCATCACTAGCCCTCAGGGACATTCAAATTAAAACCACATTGAGATATCACCTTACACCAGTTAGAATGGCCAAAATTAACAAGACAGGAAACAACATGTGTTGGAGAGGATGTGGAGAAAGGGGAACCCTCTTACACTGTTGGTGCGAATGCAAGTTGGTGCAGCCTAATTGGAGAACAGTGTGGAGATTCCTCAAGAAATTAAAAATAGAACTTCCCCATGACCCTGCCAGTGCACTCCTTGGTATTTACCCCAAAGATACAGATGTTGTGAAAAGAAGGGTCATCTTTACCCCAATGTTTATAAAAGTAATGGCCATGGTCTCCAATCTGTGGAAAGAACCAAGATACCCTTCAACGTATGAATGGATAAGGAAGATGTGGTCCATATATACTATGGAATTTTATGCCTCCATCAGAAAGGATGAATACCCAACTTTTGTAGCAACATGGTCGGGACTGGAAGAGATTATGCTGAGTCAAATAAGTCAAGCAGAGAGAGACCATTATCATATGGTTTCAATTATTGGTGGAGCATAACAAATAGCATGGAGGACATGTGGTTTTAAAGAGGAGAAGGGAGTTGGGGGAAATTGGAAGCGGAGTTAAACCATGAGAGACTATGGACTCTGAAAAACAATCTGAGGGTTTTGAAGGGGTGGGGGGTTGGAGGTCGGTGTACCAGGTTGTGGGTATTATAGAGGGCAAGGATTGCATGGAGCACTGAGTGTAGTGCAACAATAATGAATACTGTTATCCTGAAAATAAAAGAAAAAATAAATAAATAAATAACAGATGATCTTATATGTTGATCCTCTGAAAAGTAATATACCTTCCAAAACTGGCTTTATTGATACCACATCAGGAAGAAAGAGGGTTCCTAAAGATAGTAGTAATTTTACTTCTGTTACTGGTCTCCAATGCATGTGAACATTTTCCAAGAGTAAAAGTCACTGAGCTGTTCTAATCCTAAGGGAAAATAATGTTATATTTTTATATATCAGGTTGCCTAGTTACTAGCAGCCAATACTAAATTTCACTTAATAATTAGTGTAATCAGTAGACTGTGTTTTTAATTCTTTGTTGGTTATACATCTATGGACAGGACTGTGACTAACTTCAGCATTCAGTGTTTTAGTCATTATTTATGGAGTGCTGGCTATATGCTACAACTAGTTTTTGGCATCAGTTCATTAAAAGCAATTCAGTGAGTCAAAGGTGATCTCTAATCTCAGTTTCTTTCAGCAAGAGACAGAAATGTTAGAAATAAATTGGAGTATATTTATAGCAACAAACTGTGTAGTCCCAGGGAGAGTATGGCTAACAATAGGTCAATGAAAAGAACATAGTGAGAGTCTGACAGGGGGGCTTCAGAAATTAGTGCAAACTCAAGGAAGCAGATAAGTAAGAAACTAGATTATTATTACATTCAAAAAATAACTTCAGGATCAGGTGACAATGCACTTCATGTGAAGTTGATAATTTTTACTCTGCATGGAGAGGAAAACCACAGATGATTTTGAGTAGTGTAGAGAAATGATCAACTGACATTTAAATTTGATCACTCTCTGACAAGTGTAGACTGTAGAGAAAGCTGACCAGAAATAAGAACTGAATGCTTGAATGTCACCATTCCTAATGAGGCCTCATGATGACCTGGGAAAAGCTGGTAGTAGAGGTGAAAGAGGTATTTGGTTTATGAATAAATTTTTATGATGATACCTAAATTTCTACTTTAACCTAACAACACCTTAATCTATTTTTGTTTTATAAACCTAATCTTATATGCTTGAGGTAAATGACCTTTTCAGATGATTATATTATTTTTGAGCTCTATTATTGAGAAAGTAAATTTAAACCTAAAATCCTATAACTAGAAAAAAAACCTTGTTGGACAGCCAAAAAGAAACAAAACAAAACAAAACAAAACAAAACAAAACAAAATAAAATAACCTATTTTCCAGATATCAGGTATTCTACACTCATAACTATTATTTTAACTTTGTAAAGAGTTTAAATTCAAGTCTCACTTTGGATTTAAGGGTGTTTGCTCAATCTCCCCACCTCCTTGTCTACATTGATGACCCATGCACTAAAACTCACAATAACTTTACGTTTATGTATATTTGTTTATTCTCTCCCTGAATGATCTTGAGGACTCTCTATTTCTTGTGCTCATGGATTTAACAAAATTTCACCATGTTCTATGGTTCCAGTTTACAACTTCTTCTGAGAATAAAATGGATCCTTTTATTTTAAAATTCAATGTATTCACTTTGTGAATTATCTTTTATTTTGATACCTTTATTAAAATTTGTTCTTTCCTTATTTTTAAAACTGTCTCTCTAACCTTTATTTTTTCTGTTATTTATTTAACACTTTATGGAAGTAGCTTAAACTGTCCTTACACCTTTACTAGGACAATGTTTTTCTTCTGTTGTTTTACATTCAAACATTAATAGTTTATATAGTTCTCTATATATGAAATCTTATTATTTTAACCAAGAAACTTTATTCTTCATTTCAGTTTTTCCTTATCTTCCCAACAAAGCCTCTTGTTTTTCCTTGTTCTTTTCTCTATTAATATTACTTTAATTTTATTCTCTTAAATTACACTTTACACACTCACCTAAGGATTCTTTTCTCTAAGTAGAGAAACCCAACATTTTATAAACTATCTCTTTATTTTATAAACTACTTCTTTACAAAGTAGTACCTCACCAGCTCCAGACATGCCACAAATTGGTCATAAGGTGGTGCACACAGTGAAACTCCTGGTTATTACTCACTACAGCTTCAGTCTCAGTGCCAAGAAGACACGAATTAAAAGCAACACAAATCACTTTAGACCAGTGCCATTTTAGTTTCAGATATTCAATTGCTAAATATATCCAGTTGCTGAAAGGGAAAAGCTAGTCAGGAATGGTCTACATGACAATGTTTTCTCCCAGATATGAAAGAAAGAAAAAATCCACAAATGAGATTTTGGAAGCAGTCCCAGCACTGGCTAGCACCACACAAAAGTGACTCTTTCCCAATGAAGATGGGAATTAAACATACACAGCATTTTGATTATAGTCTGAACAATGGGCAGGGGACAAACATATGATCTGATGGCAGGCTCACCCCACAAAAAAAGAGCAAATCTGGGACAACACAGGAAGAACACTGTGCAATTCCATCTGACTGCAGCTCTGTCAAATATCTGATCTGATCCAACTCAAGCACAAATGACACCAGACTATCCATTTAACAACACAGGGTAATATACTGTAGGAGTCTACAAAACCTCTTCTTCATAAGGTCCTTACCCTTAAGAACAGGAGATGTAGCTGACTTTCCTAATGTACAGAGACAGGCACAGAAAATCAGACAAAATGAAAAGACAGAGAAATTTATCCAAAATAAAACAGGACATAGTCATGGTGAGAGATCTAAGTAAAATAAATACAGGTGATGTACCTGGTGGATCATTTAAAACAATCATTTTAGGATAAACAGTGGACTTGAGAAAAGAGTGGAAGACATGAGTGAGAACCTTAACACAGAAATAAGTAACATAGTAGAGATGAGTGGCTCAATAAATGAAATTAGAAACTAGTATGATGGAATGAAAAGCTGCAGCCTCGAGGAGGAGAAGAATGAATTAATGACCGAGAAGAGAGAGTAATGTAAAATAATCAGGGTAAACAAAAGAAAGAAAATAATTATGCAAAATGAGAATAGATTTGGGGAATTCAGGGACTCTATCAAATGTAATAACATTCATATTACAGAAATCTAGGAGAAGAATGAGAAAAGGGGCAGAAAATTTATTTTAAGGCATAATAGCTGAAAACTTCTATAAGCTGGGGGAAGAAACAGATACCCAGTTCCAGGAGACAAAGAGAATCCCCATACAAATCTACAAAAGCAGATACACATCAAGACATTTGTTAATTTGCAAAATATATGGATTTTTTAAAAACCAGCAAAATAAGAAAACAGTAACATACAAGAGAAACCCTGAAAGGCTAGCAGGGGAGTTTTCAACAGAAACTTTGGAAACCACAAGGAAGTGGCATGATATATATTAATAAAAGTGCTGAAAGGGGGAAAATAGGAAGCTGAGAATCCTCTATCCAGGAAGATTATCATTTGGCATAGATGGAGATATAAAGTGTTTTCAAACAAAACAAGAACAGAAACAGGAAAGCAATTCTAGACCACTATGTCACACCTGCAAGAAATATTAAAGGGAACTCTTTGAGTGAAAAAGAAAGAGCAAAATTGAAAGTATGGAAGGAAACACAAAAGCAGTGAAAATAAATATTTCTGTTAAAAAATAACTTAAGGGACTCACAAAGTAAAAGTATATGAAATATGACAGCATATAATCGTCCGGTTTACACACTTCATAGTACTCACCAAAGCACATACCCTCCCCAATGACCATAATCCTACCCCCCTTCTCCCAACCCCCCTCCCCCCAGCAACCCTCAGTTTGTTTTGTGAGATTAAGAGTCACTTATGGTTTGTCTCCCTCCCAATCCCATCTTGTTTCATTTATTCTTCTCCTACCCCCTTAAGCCCCCATGTTGCATCACCACTTCCTCATATCAGGGAGATCATATGATAGTTGTCTTTCTCCGCTTGACTTATTTCCCTAGCCAATCTTATTATATAGAAAAGAGAAAGACCCAAATAAATAAAATCATGAATGAAAAATTAAAGAACACAACCAACATCAAGGAAATACAGTTTTAAAAGCATATTATGAGCAATTAAATGCAAACAAATTAGAAAATCAGCAAGAAATGGATGCATTTTTGGAAATTTATGAGCTACCAAATCTGAAGCAGGAGGAAACAGAAGACCTGAACAGACACATCACCAGCAAGGAAATTGAAATAGTAATAAAAAAAAATCTCGCAGAACTCAAGAATCCAGAACCAGATGGCTTCCTGGGGGAATTCTCCAATCATTTAAAGGAGAGCAAATGCCTACTCTTCTGAAGCTGTTTCAGAAAGTAGAAATGTATGGAAAACTTCTAAACTCTTACTATCAGGCCAGCATTACCTTGATCCCAAAACCAGACAAAGATCCTATCAAAAAGAAGAATGACAGACGAATATCCATGATGAATATGGGTGCCAAAACTCTCATCAAGATACTAGCCAATAGGATCCCTCAGTGCATTAGAAATATTATTCATCACAACAAAATGGGATTTATTCCTGGGCTTCAAGGGTGGTTCAATATCTACAAATCAATCAGTGTGGTACATCACATTAACAAAAGAAAGGACAAGAAACATATGATCTTCTTAATTGATGCAAAATAATTGACAAAATACCGCATTCTTTCTTGATTAAAAGTCTTCATAGTGTAGGGATAGAGGGAATCTACCTTAATAATATAAGGTGAACATATTGACTATAATTCAATGTAAGTCCACATCGACTATCATTCACAATTGGGAAAAGCTGAAATCTGTTTCTCTAATGTCAGGAATATGGCAGGGACGCCCACTATCACCACTGTTATTGAACACAGTAATAGAAGTCCTAACCTCAGGAATCAGAAAACAAAAAGAAATAAAAGATATCCAAATTGGCAAAGAAGACGTTAAACTCCCACTCCACAGAGATGCCATGATATTGTATGTGGGATACCCAAGCACTCAATCCCACAATTTCTAGAACACACACAGGAATTTATCAATGTGGTAGGACTTAAAATCAATGCACAGAAATATGTTGCATTTCTATACGCTGACAATGAAACAGATGAAAGAGAAATTCATGAGTTGATGCCACTTAGTATTGCACCCAAAACCATAAGATACCTAGGAATAAACCTTACCAAAGCAGTAAATTATCTGTACTCTGAAAGCTACAGAAAATTTATGAAATAAATTGAGAAAAACACAAAGAATTGGAAAAATATTCCATGCTCAGAAGTTGGAATAAAAAATATTGTTGTAATGTCTATGCTACCCCAAGCAATCTATGCATTCAGTGCAATCCTTATCAAAATGCCATCGACTGGGGCGCCTGGGTGGCTCAGTGGTTTAAAGCCTCTGCCTTCAGCTCAGGTCATGATCCCAGGGTCCTGAGATCGAGCCCCGCATTGGGCTCTCTGCTCCATGGGGAGCCTGCTTCCTCCTCTCTCTCTGCCTGCCTCTCTGCCTACTTGTAATCTCTGTCTGTCAAATAGATAAATAAAATCTTTAAAAAAATAAATAATGCCATCGACTTTTTTTTTTTCACAGAGCTGGAACAAACAATCTCAAAATTTATATGGAACCAGAAAAGACCCCCAGATAGCCAAAGGAAAGTTTAAAAAGAAAATCAAACATTGAGGCGTCACAGTGCCAGAATTCATGCTATAATACAAAGCTGTGACCAGTATGGTAATGGCACAAAAACAGATGTATAGATCAATAGAATAGAATAGAGAGCCCAGAGGTAGATCCTCAACTGTATGGTCAACTTAATTTCTACCATGCAAAAAAGAATATCCAATGCACAAAGCACAGTGTCTTCAATAAATAGTGCTGGGAATATCAGACAGCCTCAAGCAGTAGAATGAAATTGGAGCTTTCTCTTACACCATACACAAAAATAGACTCAAAATGAATGATAGACCTAAATGTGAGATAAAAATCTATCAAAATTCTAGAGGAGAACACAAGCAGTAACTTCTTTGACAATGGCCACAGGGACTTCTTCCAAGACATGTCTCTAAAAGCAAGGGAAATAAAAGCATAAGTAAACCATTGGGGCTTCATCAAAATGAAAACCTTCTACAAAAGAAAGGAAACAGTCAGTTGGGTGGCTCAGTGGGTTAAAGACTCTTGTCTTCAGCTCAGGTAATGATCTCAGGGTCCTGAGATCAAGCCCTGCATTGGGCTCTGCTCAGCGGGAAGCCTGCTTCTCCCTCTCTTTCTGCCTTCATCTCTGCCTACTTGTGATTTCTGCCTGTCAAATAAATAAATAAAATCTTAAAAAAAAAAAATTCAACAAACCTTAAATGCAACCTACAGAATGGGAGAAGTTATTTGTAAATGGCATATCAGATAAAGGGCTAGAATTTAGGGTCTATAAAGAACTTATAAAACTAAAGACCAAAGAACACATAATCCTGTCAAGAAATGGGCAGTGGATATGACCAGACTCTTCTCCAAAGAAGACATACAAGTGGTGAAAAGACACAAGAAACGTGCTCAACATCACTTGGCACTAGGGAAATTCATATCAAAACCCAAATGAGATACCATATCACACCAGCCAGAAATGCATAAAATTAACAAAACAGAAAACATAAAATTTTGGTGAGAATGCATAGAAATGGCGATACTCCTACATTGTTGGTGGGAGTATCCACTGGTATAGTCACTCTGGAAAACAGTATGGATGTTCCTCAAAAAGGTGAAAGGAGAGGTAC
This sequence comes from Mustela erminea, assembly GCF_009829155.1. Lineage (NCBI taxonomy): Eukaryota > Metazoa > Chordata > Mammalia > Carnivora > Mustelidae > Mustela > Mustela erminea. Next base: position 2,499,099 of record NC_045616.1, read on the forward strand.
CCTTCAACCCAGCAATTACACTACTATGATTTATCCTAAATTCATATGTAAAGAGATCATCCAAAATCTTACACAAAGGGAAGGACATTGATAGGGAAGGACATTGTTAGGGAAGATTGGGACACTGGAAAATGGATTGAAGATATTTATGTAGATTCAAAATTGCTGGCAAGTATGAACCTGAAGCCTCTGAACATTTTTGATAATGTAATAATTCCAAACTATCCCCCTTATTTGAGAGAATCAACTAACATCACAGCATCTCCGTTATTTGAGAGAATCAAGTAACCCACACAAAGAATTATTCTATTGGATTCACCTGTGAGAATTCTGTACAAGGATGTGAAATTCTCCTTTTGACATATTTCTAAATTCTTCTCAGTTCTTCCAGTGACATAGGGAGATTAAAATTTCAACAGAATATAGAAAGAACTACTTGTATTAAAAACAGTTTTTATGCACTAGATGAGTCACAAGATATTGGCAACTTATGTTGGAAGAAATCTAGATTGTATGCATGGAAGTTGATTCTAAGGGTGTTTGATTCAAGATAATGTTATATAAAGTAGAAACAGTACTCATTTCCGCAGATATATTCATTCAAAGTTTATAACTCAATGTGTTGTTTGAGTACATAAAAATGTATTGAGTACAATTTTGTTACAATTTTTCACTTCTGTTATTTCACCTTCCCAGTGCCAGAGCTTATGGCAGCTCCCTCCCCTTTCCTTTTATCTTCTGCTATCTGCCTGCAGAATCACAGCTCCCTGATTTATGCCATAGATAGATAGATAGATAGATAGATAGATAGGGGACAAGACGGTGGGGAAGTAGGAGGAGGCGCCTTTTCAACCTGTACCCTAAAGTGAGCTGATTACCTACCAAGGAACTCCAATCACCCATGAAATCAGCCTGAGATCAGAATTATACACTCTGGATCTCTACAGGGGCAGAAGACACCAGTGGGCAGGTAAAGCGGAGTGGGAATGTAAGACTGATATTGGAAGATAAACAAAAAGGGGAGGGAGCCACCAGAGGCGACTGGTTGGAAAGTAATACACCAATACGAAAATGCTCTGTGTCTGGGGACCAGCATTAACTTGGAGACTGGTTGAAAGCACTCAAAAAGAGCAAAGGATCACGGCGGGGGTGGGGGGAAGTGTAGGAATCCCAGCGGCTAGGGAAAGGGGCTTAAGTCCTGGTCCCAGCACAGCCTCCCCTGGCGCTGAGCCAGAGAGAGTGCAGTGGAGAAACAAGAACTTGGTCCCTAAGCTGCCAGCATGCTCGAGAATGCGTGGGTTCTGGCTCCTGTGAGGGGATGGGAGCCACGCCAGATGGCAGAACATGCAAGCCCTGCTACAAAGCCTGAGATACGAGTGTGAGTCCCTCATACTCCTCTGAGAGAGTTACGACTGCCCAGCTGGTGCTCTTTGACCCACGCCATTGTTTCAGAGACTAAGACACGCATCCCAATCCCTCATCTGACAGAGGTTCGCAAAAGCCCAACCTGGTGCTTTTGGACCTGCACCCCTTTCTCAGTGCCTGAGATGCATGCGAGCGACCCATAGCCGCCCCTGAAAGAGGTGCGCACAAGATGGGCACTCTTAGACCCAGAAAGACCAGGAACTCCCAGCCCGAGCCAGCAGGAAAATCTCAGTGTGCGATCCTGCTTGGAATCTCTTTGGCGGTCTGGAGGTCCCAGACTGCCACCGCTGCTGTGGTTTTGGGTACAAGCAAAAGATTCTGCTTCCCCAGGGACCATGATTCTGAAACTGGTCTGCCAGCGGCAAAGGGGGAACTCATCTGGGCTCTTCAGCCAGACTGAAGCTTCTCTCTGAGAGGGAGGTCAGGGTGCAGTCTGTTTACCTCTAAAACTAGGGGGGACTTAACTCAGGGAACATCATTGACTGAAAACCCACGTGGCAGGCCCCTCCCCAAGAAAAAAAACCAAGAAAGAAAGAAAAAAAAAAGACTGCAAGAGAACAACCACCGCTACTTCATAGGACAACTGCTATTTTTAACTCATTCCCACTATTCTGGTATATATATATATATATATATATATATATATATATAAATTTTTTATCCTATTTACCATCACAGTGAGCTGTCCCGTATTCAAATTCCATAATAACATTCTAACCTAAACTTTTTGATACATACACCTGTGTTTTTCTTTTACATTTCTATTTTTTGAATTTCTTTTTCTTTATTAATTTTAGTTTAGTTTAGTCTAGTTTATTCCTTTTTATTTTTGTTTTCTAATATTCATATAGAGTTAAACTTCAAAGTAATCCCCTTTCCCCAATCAATACTACCCCTTGGGAAAACCAATTTTAATCCTGCTTTATCTTAGGAAAGTTGAGTTCTTTAACAAAGATATCAAGATAAATTCAGGAAGAATCAAAACAACCTTCCTCACCCACACTGAGAATTTACAACCACTCTCTCCTCTTTTTCTTCCACCACTGTTTCTGTGTTTTTGTGTTTGTCCTGATAGTATATAAATCTTATACTTGAGGGTTTTTTTGATGAGGTTCTTCCTTTATTTGCATATGTATTTTTTTTCTCGTGTCATATACTTTTATCAGTCATTTTGTTTCCTTTTTTTTAATATACTATATAAATCGCACATTTGGTCCCATTTGGGCTGAACCTCCTTTTTCATCTTCCTTTTCATCTTCCTTTTCATCTTCCTGTTTCTCTCTCTCTCTCTCTCTTTTCATTTTTTTTTTCCTTTTGTCTCTTGTTCGGGTGGGGAATCCTGATTGTTCAGAAGTGTTCCAGGGTGCACCTTGACTGCACCATGGTCGATATATCCAGCTACATCTGTTCAGTCATCTCCCACCAAAATGACTCGGAGGAGGAATGCCCAAAAGAAGAAAAACACAGAGGATGGACCCTCGGGAACAGAGCTAATGGCTATCAACATAGACAATATGTCAGAAAGAGAACTCAGGCTAACAATTATCCAGGCAATAGCTAGGTTGGAGAAAGCTATGGATAACCAAATGGAAATAAATAGGGCCGAATTGAAGTGACCAGACAGTAAGTTCACAATGTTAGGGCTGAGCTGAAAGCTACCAGGGATGAACTTCACAATGCTCTCAATGAGTTCCAATCTAGTCTAAATTCTCTCAAAGCTAGGGTAACTGAGACATAAGATAGAATTAGTGTTCTGGAATACAAACAGATAGAGAGAAAAGATCAGGAGGAAGGCTGGAACAAACAGCTTAGAAGCCACGAAAACAGAATCAGGGAAATAAATGATGCCATGAAATGTTCCAACGTCAGAATTATTGGAATCCCTGAAGGGTAGGAGAAAGAAAGAAGTCTAGAGGATATAGTGGAACAAGTTCTTCATGAAAATTTTCCCAATCTTGTGAATGGAACCAGCATTCATGTACTAGAGGCTGAAAGGTCTCCACACAAGATTATACATTCCAAAAAAACACCAAGACACCTAATAGTCAAATTGAGGAATCATAATTGTAGGTATAATCTATTGAAAGCTGCCAGGGCAAAGAGGCTCCTTAATTACAGAGGAAAGCCCATCAGAATAAAGTCAGACCTGTCCACAGAGACCTGGCAAGCCGAAAGGGCTGGCAAGACATATTCAGGGCATTACTGAGAAGAACTTGCAGGCAAGAATACGTTATCCAGCAAGACTGGAGTTTCCAAGACCAGCAAGGGTTAAAAGAGTATGCAACCACCAAGCTGAAACTGCAGGAAATATTAAGGGGGGTTCTATAAACGAAGAAAAATCCTAATAATAGCATTGAACAGAAATATAGCGACAGTCTACAGAAATAAAGACCTCAAAGGTAACTCAATGTAAATAAAAATGTATCTATCAATAACCACTCTCAATGTGAATGGCATAAATGCGCCCATAAAATGGCACAGGGTTGCAGATTGGATAAAACGACAGGACCCATCCATATGTTGTCTACAAGAGACCCATTTTGAACCTAAATATACACCCAGACTGAAAGTGAAGGGATAGAGAAGCATCTTTCATGCCAATGGGCCTCAAAAGAAGGCTGGGGTAGCGATTCTCATATCAGATAAATTAGATTTTAAACTAAAGAATGTAATCAGAGATACAGAAGGACACTACATAAGCCTTAAAGGGACTATCCACCAAGATGATCTAACAATTGTATATATCTATGCTCCCAATATTGGAGCAGCCAATTACATAAGAAAACTGTTAATCTAGGTAAAGAGTCATATGGATATGAATACACTAATAGTTGGAGATCTTAACACGCGTTTCTCAGAAATAGACAGATCATCGAAGCAGAAAATCAATAAAGAAACAAGAGCATTGAATGACACACTGGACCAGATGGACCTCGTAAATATATACAGAACATTCCACCCTAAAACAACAGAATACTCATTCTTCTAAGGGCACATGGAACCTTGTCCAGAAAAGACCACATACTGGGTCACAAATCAGGACCCAACCGATACCAAAAGACTGAGATGATTCCCTGCATATTCTCAGATCACAATGCTTTGAAACTGGAGCTCAATCACAAGGAAAAGTTCAGAAGGAACTTAAACACCTGGAAGCTAAAGCCCACCTTGCCTAAGAATGCCTGGAACAACCAGGAGATCAAGGAAGAACTGAAACAATTCATGGAAACCAACGAGAATGAAGACACTTTAGTCAATAAAATATGGGATACAACAAAGGTGGTCCTAAGGGGGAAATACATAGCCATCCAAGCCTCCCTCAAAAAATGAAAAATTCAGAACACAGCAGCTGTCTCTACACCTTAACGAACTGAAGAATCAACAAGAAATCAAACCAACTCCACACATAAGAAGGGAAATCATCAAGATTAGAGCTGAGATCAATGAGGTACAAACCAGAGATACAGTAGAACGTATAAATGAAACTAGAAGCTGGTTCTTTGAAAGAATCAATAAGATCGATAAACCATTGGCCACACTAATCCCAAAGAAAAGAGAGAAAGCCCAAATTCATAAAATTATAAATGAAAAGGGAGAGATCACAACGAACACCAAGGAAGTAGAAAAAATCATCAGAAGTTATTATCAACAGTTATATGCCAATAAGCTTAGCAACCTAGATGAAATGGATGCATTCCTGGAAAACTAAAAACTCCCACAATTGAACCATGAAGAAATTGACAACCATAATAAAACAATATCTGGTAACGAGATTGAAATGGTGATCAAAAAGCTCCCCCCCAAAAAAGAGCCCAGGACCTGACAGATTCCATGGGGAATTCTACCAAACTTTCAAATAAGAAATAACACCTATACTCCTGAAGCTGTTTCAAAAAATTGAAGCAGAAGGAAATCTCCCTGACTCTTTCTAAGAAGCCAGCATTACCCTGATCCCCAAACCAGGCAAAGACCTTACCAAAAAGGAGAATTTAGACCAATATCACTGATCAATATGGATGCTAAGATTCTCAACAAGATACTATCAATCAGGATCCATCAACACATTAAAAAGATTATCCACCATGACAAGATGGGATTCATCCCTGTGTTACAAGGATGGTTCAAAATTCTCAAATCAATCATAGTGATAGAACAAATATGAGAAGAGAGAAGAACCACATGGTCCTCTCAATTGATGCAGAAAAAGCATTTGACAAATTCCAGCATCCATTCCTGATTAAAACGCTTCAAAGTATAGGGATAGAAGGAACATCCCTGAAGTTCATAAAATCTATCTATGAAAGACCCACAGCAAATATCATCCTCAATGGGAAAAAGCTTGCAGCCTTCCCGTTGAGATTAGGAACACGACAAGGATGCCGACTCTCACGACTCTTGTTCAACATAGTATTAGAAGTTCTAGCAACAGCAATCAGACGACAAAGAGAAATAAAATGTATCCAAGTTGGTAATGAAGAAGTTAAACTCTCTCTCTTTGGAGATGACATGATTCTTTATATGGAAAACCCAAAACAACCCACCCCCAAACTACTAGAACTCATATAGCAATTCAGCAATGTGTCAGGATACAAATTCAATGTACAGAAATCAGTGGCTTTCTTATACACTAACAATGAAAATACAGAAAGTAAAATTAGAGAATCGATTCAATTTACTATAGCACCAAGAACCATAAGATACCTGGGAATAAACCTAATCAAAGAGGTAAAGGATCTGTACTCGAGAAACTACAGAACTCTCATGAAAGAAATTGAAGAAGACACAAAAGGATGGAAGACCATTCCATGCTCTTGGATCAGAAGAATAAACATTGTTAAAATGTCTATACTGCCTAGAGCAATCTATACTTTTAATGCCATTCTGATCAAAATTCCACCGATATTCGTCAAAGAGCTGGAGAAAATCCAAAAATTTGTATGGAACTAGAAGAAACCCCGAATTGCTAAGGAAATGTTGAAAAACAAAAATAAAAGTGGGGGCATCATGCTACTTGATTAAGCTTTACTACAAAGCTGTGATCACCAAGACAGCATGGTCCTGGCATAAAAGCAGACACAAAGTCCAGTGTAACAGAGTAGAGAGCCCATATATGGACCCTCAACTCTATGGGCAAATAATCTTTGACAAAGCAGGAAAAATATGCAGTGGAAAAAAGACAGTCTCTTAAAAAAATGGTGCTGGGAAAACTGGGCAGCTATATGTAGAAGAATGAAACTCAACTATTCTTTTACACCGTACACAAAGATAAACTCAAAATGGATAAAAGACCTCAATGTGAGACAGGAATCCATCAGAATCCTAGAGGAGAACATAGGCAGTAATCTCTTAGATATCAGCCACAGCAACTTTTTTCAAGATATATGTCCAAAGGCAAAGGAAACAAAAGCAAAAATAAACTTTTGGAACTTCATCAAAATCAAAATCTTCTGCACAAAAAAGGAAACAGTCAAAAAAACAAAGAGGCAACCTACGGAATGGGAGAAGATATTTGCAAATGATAGCACAGACAAAAGTTTGATATCCAGGATCTATAATGAACACCTCAAATTCAACTCATACAAAACAGACAAGCATATCAAAAAATGGGCAGAAGATATGAACAGAGACTTCTCCAATGAATACATACAAATGGCTATCAGACACATGAAAAAATGTTCATCATCATTAGCCCTCAGGGAGATTCAAATTAAAACCACATTGAGATATCACCTTACACCAGTTTAATGGCCAAAATTAAAAGACAGGAAACAACATGTGTTGGAGAGGATGTGGAGAAAGGGGAACCTTCTTCCACTGTTGGTGGGAATGCAAGTTGGTGCAGCCTCTCTGGAGAACAGTGTGGAGATTCCTCAATTAATTAAAATAGAACTTCCCTATGACCCTGCCATTGCACTCCTGGGTACTTACCCCAAAGATAAGATGTAGTGAAAAGAAGGGCCATCTGTACCCCAATGTTTATAGCAGCAATGGCCACGGTCGCCAAACTGTGGAAAGAACCAAGATGCCCTTCAACAGACGAATGGATAAGGAAGATGTGGTCCATATACACAATGGAGTAGTATGCCTCCATCAGAAAGGACGAATACCCAACTATTGTAGCAACATGGTCGGGACTGGAACAGATTATGCTGAGTGAAATAAGTCAAGCAGAGAGAGTCAATTATCATATGGTTTCACTTATTTGTGGAGTATAGCAAATAGCATGGAGTATATGGGGTGTTAGAGAGGAGAAGGGAGTTGGGGGAAGTTAGAAGGGGAGGTGAACCATGAGAGACTATGGACTCTAAAAACAATCTGAGGGCTTTGAATTGATGGGTGGGTGGGAGGTTGGAGTACCAGGTGGTGGGTATTATAGAGGGCACGGATTGCATGGAGCACTGGGTATGGTAAAAAAATAATGAATACTGTTATGCCGAAAATAAATAAAATAAAACAAAACAAAACAAATAAATAGATAACTTTAAAAGCGCAAATATTTATCTTAATATGTGAAATTCCCTCCTATTGATTTTGCAATCAGGCTCAATAATTAATATTTAACATAACCAAAACAGAATTTAAAATTTAGCATTAAATATTCCTATAGTTCAATATTGTTTCTATTGATTAAGTTAGACGTGTAAAACCAAACAAGTTCTTTTTTTTATCTTAAAATAAAGAGTACTTTGAAACCAACCACCTATTTCCAATTAATTACTGTGTTAAAGGGATATACGTCCATATTTTGATGTAAAAATATGTGCATACAAATATAAGATAATTTTAATTTCATTTGTTAAATGTTTATTTGTTTGTTTTAGAGAGAGAGGGAGCACAGGTGTAGGGAGCAACAGAGTTGATGGAGAGAGAGAGAATCTCCAGCAGACTCTCCACTGAGCATGGAGTCTGATGTAAGTTTTGATCCAGCACACTGAAATCACAACCTGTGTTGAAATCAAGAGTCATGTGCTCAGCCAACTGAGCCATTCAGACGTCCCAATATCAAACACTTTAAATATCTAATAGGAAACAGATATTTTGGATCACTCCCATTTACTTCAGACAAGGTAGTCCCTGTATAACAAGAGCACTTATAAAAATCATTTTCTTTGAATATTTTTATTTCATATTTCACTTTGAAAGGTAATTAGTTAATAATGTTAAATTGAATGAATGACAAAGTGCAAGACATTTCAAAAGGATAAAAAGGTATTAGACATTTTATTTTGATTAAAGATATATATATATATACATTTATGTATATATATGTATGTGTATATATATATATATAATATTTGGCTATAAAAGAGAATGAAGTCTTGCCATTTACAATGACATTGATGATCTAAAGAACATAATGCTGTGTCCCTGTTCCCATCAAACTCACAATGATTTTTGATTGAGCATCTCTGACATGCAACACGCCAGTATGTGTTTTCCTTGGTCTGCCTCCAAGTTCTAAGAGGAAAAAGGGTCCCTAATGTTTTTTGCCTCTGACAATACTTTCTCTGATAAAGGGCAAGGCTCTTAACACAGGTTCAAATGGACCTTTATAAAGCTCATGGGATTCTCCAGGACGTCAGACTTTGATATGTGCCTAAATTTTATTTCTCAGATTCTAAAGCCTTTGAGACTCTGACCTCATCTCTTATCTCTGATTTGAGAGTTGACACTACTGTATTTTTCCCCACTGAGATAAAAGATGAGATCTCACTGGATCTCATTAGAATAAGCCAACCAGCATCCCTTTAATCATTCATTATATGTTTTTTATGATTGAATTCTAATACATTTATTTGCTTCTCAAGTTTGTAACAATTTACATTTAGGTCTGCATACACTGGGCCAGCGGGAAAATCTCAGTGTGTGATCACTGCTTGGAACTTCTCTGGCAGTCTGGAGCTGCCCAGACATCCGCCGCTGCCGTGGTTTGGGGTACAAGCAAAAAATCCTGTGTCTCCAGGGACCGCGACTGGGAACCTGCTCTGCCAGCGGCTAAGGGGGGATTTATTTGGGCTCTGCATCCAGACTGAGGCTTCTCTCTGAGAGGAAGGTCAGGGTGTAGTTCGCTTTCCTCTAAACCTACAAAAACCATCAAAAGCGGTCAAGTTGAGAGAGAAAAACAAAAGTGAACAAATATAAAAACCTCTAGAGAACAAAAGCCTGAAAAAAAAAAAAGTTTCCTAAGAGCCCACCCGCTTGAGGGGGGGCGGGAGGACTTAACTGAAAGAACATCATTGACTGAAAACCCATGTGGTATGCTCCTCCACCAGAAAATCAACCAGGAAAGGAAAAAAAAAAAAAAAGACTACAAGAGAACAGCCACCATTACTTCATAGGACAATTTTTATTATTAATTCATTCCCACTATTCTGGCTTATTTTTTATATAGTTAATTTTTTACTATTATATAGATAAATTTTAACCTATTTACCATCACAGTGAGATGTCCAGTACATCAAATTCCATAATAACCTTCTAACCTGAACTTTTTGATACATACACCTGTGTTTTCCTTTTGCATTTCTGTTTTTTAAATTTCTTTTTTTTATTTTAGTTTAGTTTAGTCTAGTTTATTCCTTTTTTTAATTTTTATTTTCTAATATTCATATAGAGTTAAACTTCAATTTAATCCCCTTTCCCCAGTCAATCCTCTCTTATAGGTAAAGCAATTCCTAATCCCCCCTTATCTTAGGAAAGTTGAGTCCTTTAACAAAGATACCAAGATAAAGCCAGGAAGAATCAAAACAACCTTCCTCACCCACACTGAGAATTTACAACCACTCTCCCATCTTTTTCTTCCACCAGTATTTCTGTTTTTGTACTTATCCTGATAGTATATAAATCTTGCACTCGGGGTTCTTTTTGACAAGGTTCTTACTTTATTGGCATATATATATATATATATATATATATATATATATATATATATATATATTTGCAAATATATATATATATATACATATATTTTTTTTCGCTTGTCATATACTTTTATCAGTCTTTTTGTTTGTCTGTGTCTTTTTGTATACTTCATAATACTTACCTTGGGGCTCATTTGGGCTGAACCTTCTCTTTTATCTCACCTTTCTTTCCTGTCTTTCTCCCTCTCTCTTTTTTCTTTACCTTTTCTTTTTCCTCTCATTTGGGTGGGGAATCCTGATGGCTCAGAAGCATTCCAGGGTGCACCTGACTGCACCACAGTCAATACACCCAGCTACACCCGTTCAGCCTTCTCTCACCAAAATTACTAGAAGGAGGAATGCCCAACAGAAGAAAAATACAGAGGATGGGCCTTCTGCAACAGAGCTAATGGCTCTCAACATAGACAATATGTCGGAAAGAGAATTCAGGCTAATAATTATCCAGGCAATAGCTAGGTTGGAGAAAGCCATGGGTGACCAAACGGAATTGTTTAGGGCCGAACTGAAAACGACCAGACATCATGTTTTCAATATTAGGGAAGAGCTGAAAGCTACCAGGAATGAGCTTCACAATGCTCTCAATGAGTTCCAATCTAATCTAAATTCTCTCAACGCTAGAGTAACTGAGACAGAAGATAGAATTAGTGATCTGGAGGACAAACAGAGAGAAAGGATCAGGAGGAAGCCTGAAACAAACAGCTTAGAAGCCACAAAAGCAGAATCAGGCAAATAAATGATGCCATGAAACGTTCCAATGTCAAAATTATTGGAATCCCTGAAGGGGAGGAGAAAGAAAGAAGTCTAGAAGATATAGTGGAACAAGTTCTTCATGAAAATTTTCCAAATCTCGTTAATGGAACCAGCGTTCATGTACTAGAGGCCGAAAGGTTTCCCCCCAAGATTACAGATTCTCGAAAGTCCTCGAGACACCTAATAGTAAGAATGAAGAATTATAATTGTTGGCAGAACCTCTTGAAAGCAGCTAGGACAAAGAAGATCCTTACGTACAGAGGAAAGCCCATCAGAATAATGTCAGACTTGTCCACAGAGACCTGACAAGCCAGAAAGGGCTGGCAAGATATATTCAGGGCACTGAATGAGAAGAACATGCTGCCAAGAATACTTTATCCAGCAAGACTGACATTCAAAACGGATGGAGAGATAAAGAGTTTCCAGGACTGGCAAGGCTTAAAAGACTATGCAACCATCAAGCCGATACTGCTTGATATTAAGGGGGCTTCTTAAAAGGAGGAAAAAGCCCAAGAATAGCATTGAACAGAAATATTCTTTTCCTACCCTGCAAGCCCCTGACATTGCATCTCAACTTCCTCATATCTAGGATATCATATGATAGTTGTCTTTCTCCAAATGACTTATTTCACTAAGCATAATACCCTCTAGTTCCATATGTGTCATCAAAAATGGCAAGATTTTATTTCTTTTGATGGCTGCATAGTATATATAATATCTTTTTATCCATTCATCTGTTGATAGACATCTAGGTTCTTTCCATAGTTTGTCTATTGTGGACATTGCCACTATAAACATTTGGGTGCATGTGCCACTTCGGATCACTACATTTGTATCTTTCTGGTAAATACCCAGTAGTGCAATTGCTGGGTTGTAGGGTAGCTCTATTTTCAACTTTTTGAGGAAACTCCATGCTGCTTTCCATAGTGGTTCCAAGAGCTTACCTTCCCACCAACAGTGTAAGTGGGTTCCCCTTTCCCCCCATCCTCAACAGCATCTGTCATATCCTGACTTGTTAATTATAGCCATTCTGACTGGTAAGTAGTGTTATCTCATTGTGGTTTTGATTTTTATTTCCATGATGCTGAGTGATGTGGAGCACTTTTTCATCTTCTGTTTGCCATCTGGATGTCTTCTTTGAAGTCATCTGCTCATTTCTTAACTGTATTCTTTGCTCATTGGGTGTTGAGTTTGATAAGTTCTTTATTGATTTTGGATACTAGCCCTTTATCTGATATGTCATTTTCAAATATCTTCTCCCATTCTGCCAGTTGTCTTTTGGTTCTGTTACCTGTTTCCTTTGCTGTGCAAAAGCTTTTAATCTTGATGCAGTCTCAATAGTTCATTTTTGTCCTTGTTTCCCTTGCCTTTGGCAATGTTCCTACGAAGAAGTTGCTGTGGTTGAGGTCAAAGAAGTTGTTGCCTGTGTTCTCCTCAAGGATTTTGATGGATTCCTTTCTCACATGGAGGTCCTTCATGAATTTTGAGTCTATTTTCATTTGTGGTGTAAGGAAATGGTCCAGTTTCATTTTTCTGCATGTGGCTGTCCAAGTTTCCCAGCACCATTTGTTGAAGAAACTGTCTTTTTTCCACTGGACATTCTTTCCTGCTTTGTCAATGATTAGTTGATCATAGAGTTTGGGGTCTACTTCTGGGCTCTCTATTCTGTTCCAATTATCTATGTGTGTTTTTGTGCTAGTACCATCCTGTCTTGATGATGACAACTTTGTAATAGAGCTTGAAGTTTGGAACTGTGATGCCACCAACTTTGGCTTTCTTTTATAATATTCCACAGGCATTTTGAGCTCTTTTCTGGTTCCATATAAATTTTAGGATTATTTATTTCATTTCTTTGAAAAGATAATGGATGGGATATTGATAGGGATGCATTAAATGTGTAGATTTCTTAAGGTAGCATAGACGTTTTCACAATATTTGTCCTTCCAGTCCAGGAGCATGAAACATTTTTCCATTTCTTTGTGTCTTCCTCAATTTCTTTTATGAGAACTTTATAGTTTTCTGAGTACAGATTCTTCGCCTCTTTGGTTAGGTTTATTCATAGGTGTATTATGGTTTTGTGTGCAATTGTAAATGGGATTGACTCCTTAATTTCTCTTTCTTCTGCCTTGTTGTTGGCGTAAAGAAATGCAACTGATTTCTGGGCACTGATTTTATATCCTGACACTTTACTGAATTCCTGTACAAGTTCTAGCAGATTTGGAGTGCAGTCTTTTGGGTTTTCCACATATAGTATCATATCATCTGCAAAGAGTGATAGTTTGACATAATCTTTTCCAATTTGGATGCCTTTAATTTCTTTTGGTTGTCTGATTGCTGAGGCTAGGACATATAGTACTATGTTGAATAGCACTGGTGATAATAGACATCCCTGCTGTGTTCCTGACCTTAGCAGAAAAACTCTCAGTTTTTCTCCACTGAGAAGGATATTGGCATTGTGTTTTTCATAGATGGCTTTGATGATATTGAGGTATATATCCTCTATCCCTACACTTTGAAGAGTTTTGGTAAGGAAAAGATGCTTTACTTTGTCAAATGCTTTTTCATCATCTATTGAGAGTATCATATGGTTCTTCTTTCTTTTAATAATGTATTGTATCACACTGATCGATTTGCAGATATGTTGAACCAATCTTGCAGCCCTGGATTAAATCCCACTTGGTCGTGGTGAATCATCCTTTTAATGGACTATTTGATCCTATAGGTTATTGTTTTGGTGAGAATTTTCAGACCTGTATTCATCAAATATATTGGTCTGTAATTCTCTTTTTTTGATGGGATCCTTGTCTGGTTTTGGGATCAAGGTAATGCTGGCCTCACACAATGAGTTTGGAAGTTTTCCTTCCATTTCTATTTTTTGGAACAGTTTCAAGAGAATAAGACTTAATTCTTCTTTAAATGTTTGGTAGAATTCCCCTGGAAAGCTATATGGCCCTGGGCTCTTGTTTGTTGGGAGATTTTGATGAATGCTTCAATCTCCTTACTGGTTATGGATCTGTTCAGGTTTTCTCTTTCTTTCTGGTTTAGTTGTGGTAGTTTATATGTGTCTTAGATTGCATCCATTTCTTCCAGATTGTCAAATTTTCTGGCGTATAGTTGCTCATAATATGTTCTTCTAATTGGTTGTATTTCTTTGTTGTTGGTTGTGATCACTCCTCTTTCACTCATTATTTTATTTATTTGGTTTCTTTCTCTTTTCTTTTGGATAAGTCTGGCCAGGAGTTTCTCAATCTTAATTCAAAGAACCAGATCCTAGTTTTGTTGATATGTTCTAATTTTTTTAATCTATTTCATTGATTTCTACTCTGTTATTTATGATTTCTCTTCTCCTGCTGGGTTTAGGCTTTCTTTGCTGTTCTTCCTTCAACTCCTTAGGTGTAGGATTAGGTTGTGTATTTGAGACCTTTCTTGTTTCTTAAGAAAGGCTTGTACCACTATATATCTTCCTCTCAGGACTGCCTTTGCGGTGTTCCACAGATTTTTAATGGTTGTGCTTTCATTATAATTTGTTTCCATTATTTTTTTCAATTATTCTTTAATTTCCTGGTTGACCCATTCATTCTTTAGAAGGATGCTCTTTAGTCTCCATTTATTTGGGTTCTTTCCAATTTCCACTAGTGACTGAGTTCTAGTTTCAGAGCATTGTGGTCTGAAAATATGCAGGGAATTATCCCAATCTTTTGATACTGGTTGAGGCCTGATTTGTGACCCAGCATGTGATCTATTATAGAGCATGTTCCATGGGCACCTGAGAAGAATATGTATCCTGCTGCTTTAAGATGGAATGTTCTGAATATATCTATGATGTCCATCTGGTCCGGTGTGCCTTTTAAGGCCTTTATATCCTTGTTTATCTTATGCTTGGATGATTTTTCCATTTCAATGAGGGGAGAGTTAAAGTCCCCTACTATTATTGTATTATTGTCAATGTGTTTCTTTGATTTTGTTATTAAGTGGTTTATATTGTTGGCTGTTCCATGGTAGGGGTATAGATCTTTAAAATTTTATATCTTGTTGGACAGACCTTTTGAGTATGGTATAGTGTCCTTCCTCGACTCTTATTATATACTTTGGCTTAAAATCTAATTGGTCTGATATAAGGCTTCCCACCTCAGCTTTGTTTTATTCTTTTTAATTTCTTTTTATTTATTTTTACAATAAAAGTATTCATTATTTTATAACCACACCTAGTGTTCCATGTAATCCATGCCCTCGATAATACCCACCACCTGGTACCCCACCCTCCCACCCACCCGCCAAATCAACCACTCAGATAGTTTTTTAGAGTCCATAGTCTCTCATGGTTCACCTCCACTTCCAATTTCTCCCAACTCCCTTCTCCTCTCTAACTCCCCATGTCTTCCATGCTATTTGTTATACTCCACAAATAAGTGAAACCATATGCTAATTGACTCTCTCTGCTTGACTTATTTCACTCAGCATAATCTCTTCTAGTCCCATCCATGTTGCTACAAAAGTTGGGTATTCGTCCTTTCTGATGGAGGCATAATAATCCATAGTGTATATGGGCAACATCTTCCTTATCCATTCATCCGTTGAAGGGCATCTTGTTTCTTTTCACAGTTTGGCAACCGTGGCCATTGCTGCTATAAACATTGGGGTACACATGGTCCTTCTTTTCACTATATCTGTATCTTTGGGGTAATTACCCAGTAGTGCAATTGCAGCATCATAGGAAGTTCTATTTTTAATTAATTGAGGAATATCCACACTGTTCTCCAAAGAGGCTGCACCAACTTGCATTCCCACCAACAGTGTAAGAGGGTTCCCCATTCTCCATATCCCCTCCAACACATGTTGTTTCCAGTCTTGTTAATTTTGGCCATTCGAATTGGTGGAGCATAGATATTTACAATTGTTAGATCATCTTGGTGGATAGTCCCTTTAAGGATTATGTAGTGTCCTTCTGTATCTCTGACTATAGTCTTTAGTTTGAAGTCTAATTTATCTGATATGAGAATCTCTACCCCAGCCTTCCTTTGAGGCCCGTTGGCATGAAAGATGCTTCTCTATCCTTCACTTTCAGTCTGGGTGTATCTTTAGGTTCAAAATGGGTCTCTTGTAGACAACATATGGATGGGTCCTGTCGTCTTCTCCAATCTGCAACCCTGTGCCATTTTATGGGTGCATTTAGACCATTCACATTGAGAGTGATTATTGATAGATATGTTTTTATTGACATCCAGTTACCTTTGAAAAATTTCTTTCTGTAGACTGTGTCTATATTTCTGTTCAATGCTATTCTTAGGATTTTTCCTCTTTTGTAGAAACATTGATAATATTTCCTGCATTGTTGGCTTAGTGGTTGCGTAGTCTTTTAAGCTTTGCTGGTCTTGGAAACTCGTTATCTCTCCATCCATTTTGAATGTCAGTCTTTCTGGATAAAGTATTCTTGGCTGCATGTTCTTCTCATTTAGTGCCCTGAATATATCTTGCCAGCCTCTTCTGGCTCTCCAGTTCTCTGTGGACAGGTCTGACTTTATTCTGATGGGCTTCCCTCTGTATGTAAGGAGCCTCTTTGCCCTGGTGGCTATCAAGAGATTATACCTACAATTATAATTCCTCAATTTGACTATCAGGTGTCGTGATGTTTTTTTGAATGTATAATCTGTTTGTCTTCCAGATCACTAATTCTATCTTCTGTCTCAGTTACCCTAGCTTTGAGAGAGTTTAGATGAGATTGGAAGTCATTGAGAGCATTGTGAACCTCCTCCCTGGTAGCTTTTAGCTCCGCCCTAACATTGTGAACATCCTGTCGGTCACTTTCAGTTCGGGCCTAATCAATTCCATTTGGTCATCCATGGATTTCTCCAACCTAGCTATTGCCTGGATAATTGTTAGCCTGAATTCTCTTTCTGACATATTGTCTATGTTGATAGCTGTTAGCTCTGTTGCAGAAGGTCCATCCTCTGTATTTTTCTTCTGCTGGGCATTCCTCCTCCTAGTCATTTTGGTGGGAGATGACTGAACAGATGTATCTGGATGTATCAACTGTGATGCAGTCAAGGTGCACCCTGGAACACTTCTGAGCAATCAGGATTCCCCTCCTAAACTAGAGACAAAAGAAAATAAAAAGAAAAAGAAAAAAGAAAAGAAGAAAAAAAGAGAGAAAGAGAGAGACACAGGAAAGAAAGGGAAGATGAAAAAGAAGGCTCAGGTCAGATGGGACCCAAGGTAAGATTTATGAAGTAGACAAACAAAAAGATATAAAAAGACTGATACAAGTATATGACAAGAGAAAAATTATATATATATATATATATAATATATATATATATAATATATATAATATATATAATATATATATAATATATATAATATTTGCATATATATATGCATGACATATATATATATGACAAGAGAAAAATTATATATATTATAATTATATATATATATATATATATAATTATAATATATATAATTTTTCTCTTGTCATATATATATGCAAATAAAGAAAGAACCTCGTCAAAAAGAACCACAAATGTAAAATTTATATGCTATCAGGACAAACATTAAAAACACAGAAACACTGGTGGAAGAAGATGGGAGAGTTCTTATAAATTCTCAGTGTGTGCGAGGAAAGTTGTTTTGTTTCTTCCTGGATGCATCTTGATATCTTTGTTAAAGGACTCAACTTTCCTAAGATAAAGGGGATTAAAAATTGGTTTACCTATAGGGGTAGTATTGATTGGGGGAAGGGGATTACTTTGAAGTTTAACTCTATATGAATATTAGAGGATAAAAATAAAAAGGAATACACTAAACTAAACTAAAATTTAAAAAAAGGAATTTAAAAAATAAAAATGCAAAAGAAAAACATAGGTGTATTTATCAGAAAGTTCAGTTTAGAAAGGTATTATGGAATTTGTTGTACTGTACAACTTGCTGTGATGGTATATAGTTTAAAAAAATTACCTATGTGTAAAAAAAAAAAATGAACCGGAATATTGGGAAGGAGTGAACAATACATGTTTTCCTATGGAGCAGTGGTTGTTCTCTTGTAGTCCTTTTTTTTTTTTCCTCTTTTATTTTTTTTTCTTTCTTGGTTTGGTTTCTGGGGGAGGGGCCTGCCACGTGGGTTGTCAGTCAATGATGTTTCCTGAGTTAAGTCCTCCCGCCCCCCTCAAGGGGGTGGGCTCTGTGGAAACTGGTTTTTCAGGCTTTTGTTCTCTGGTGGTTTTTATGCTTGTTCACTTTTTTTTCTCTCACCTTGACCGCCTTTGATGGTTTTTGTAGTTTTAGAGGAAAACAAACTGCACCCTGGTCTCCCTCTCAGATGGAAGCCTCAGTCTGGGTGCAGAGCCTAAATAAGTTCCCCCTTGGCCACTGTCAGAGGAGGTTCCAAGTTGCAGACCCTGGGGGTGCAGAATCTTTTGCTTGTACCCAAAGTCAAGACAGTGGCAGCTGTCTGGGAGCTCCCGACCCCTAGAGAGGTTCCAAGCAGCAATCGCACACTGAGATTTTGCCACTGGTCCTGGCTGGGAGTGCCTGGTCTTGCTGGGTCTAAGAGTTCCCGGCTTGCACGCACCTCTTTCAGAACTGGCTATGGGTCGTGCGCGCGTCTCAGGCACTGAGAAAGGGGCGCTGGCCCTTAAGCACCAGGCTGGGCTTTTGCACACCTCTGTCAGGGGAGATTTTGGGGCACACGGCTTAGGCTTTGAAACAATGGCGGAGCGCCGGCTGGGCCTTTGTAACTCAGTGGAGCATGAGGGACGTGCGCGTGTATCTCAAGCTTTGTGGTAGGGCTCGCGTGTTCTGCCAACCAGCGTGGCTCCCATCCCCTCACAGGAACTAGAACCCACGCATTCTCAGGTGTGCTGACGGCTTAGGGACCAAGAGCTGGTTTCTCTGCCGCACTCTCTCTGCCTCAGCGCCGGGGAGGCTGTCTTGGGACTGGGGACTTAAGCCCCTGTCCCTAGCTGCCCCGATTCCCACAATTTCCCCTCGTGATCCTTTGCTCTTTTGGAGTGCTTTCAACCAGTCTCCAAGTTAATGCTGTTCCCCAGATGCAGGGCACTCTGTCTTGTATTGGGTTATTACTTTCCAACCAGTCGCCTCTGGTGGCTCCCTCCCCCTTTTGTTTATCTTCAGATATCAGTCCTTCCTTTCCCATTCTGCTTTACCTGCCCACTGGTGTCTTCTGCCCCTGTAGAGATCCAGACATGTATAATTCTGATCTCAGGCTGATTTCATGGGTGATCGGAGTTCTTTGGTAGGTAATCAGCTCACTTTGGGGTACCGGCTGAAAGGGCGCCTCCTCCTACTCCCCCGCCATCTTGTCCCCCTGCTGTATTTATCCTTTATGATGGCTGAGTAATATTCCATTGTATATGTGAACCCCATCTTCTTTATCCATTCATCTTTTGAAAGATATTTGGGTCCTTCCACAGCTGGGATATTGTGGACATTGCTGCAATGAAAATTGATGTGCAAGTGTCCCATATTTTCACTACATGTGCAACAACATGGGTGGAGCAAGGGACTATTATGATAAACAAGTCAGCCAGAGAAAAATACATGATTTCACTCACATGGTATGGAATCACTCTTATGGTATTTAAGAAAGAATACACATAAACATGCGGAGGGTGAAAGAGAGATAACCAGAAAACAGACTCTTAACTATAGAGATCAAACTGAGGAATCCTGGAGGGGAGTTGGTCAAGGAGATTGTTAAATAGGTGATGGGTATCAAGGAGGTTACTGGTTGTGTTACTGAAAATTTTATGCAAGTGATAAATCACTAAATTCTATACCTGAAAGTAATTATTATTCTGTGTTAAATAACTGAAATTTATTTTTAAAAATATTATATTTATGTATTGGACAGAGAGTGAGAATGAGCACAAACAGGGCTAATGAGAGAGGGAGAAGCAGGCTCTTCTTCAGCAAAATTTTGAGAAATCTACTTGAATATTGACAGGAAGTGCACTGTGTATTCTTCCAAGATCGACTGAAGACTTTTCTCATAAAGGGGACGGTAACGTATCCAAGAGAAACAAGTGATCTTTTTTTCCCTGATTCAGTTATAGTATCATGAGAGATGGATAATTAAAATGTGACTTGTGTTTATTTAATTTACTTGGTTGGCTACTTTGTCACTACTTTCAAATTCAGAATTATTTTTTCCTGTTTGAGAGAATGAAAATCCAGCAAAATGTTTTATTTTATTTTATTTTAATTTTTAAAAGATTTTATTTATTTATTTGATAGAGATCACAAGTAGGCAGAGAGGCAGACAGAGACAGAGGAGGAAGCAGGTTCTCTGCCGAGCTGAGAGCCCAATACAGGGCTTGATCCTAGGACCCTGAGACCATGACCTGAGCTAAAGGCAGAGACTTTAACCCACTGAGCCACCCAGGCACCCCCAGCAAAATATTTAGATAAATCTTGTCCTTCTGGCAATAGGGCCGAAGGAAAAAAGGAGAAAAAGAATAATATCTCTAAAAAGGGCCTAAACCTAAGGAAGTATGTTTAGATATAAGACCTTTTGAAGTTTATTGGAGACCCCGGTATTTTAACTATTTTAGTACTCTCAGTAAGGGGCTGCTTTATAGCAGTGGGGTTGAACACTGAGAGTGTAGCCTCAGTGTCAATAAGAACACAGATTCATTCCCAATTTATTTTTCTGAGTTAGTTAAGAGGGAGGCTTGATAAAAGCGCTGTTGTTCCTTGGAACCTCATCTTTGGTAATTAGAACTTTTCAAAAGCTGGCTAGAGGACTAAGAGAGCCTGGAGCACTCACCTTTGTGACATTTCTCTCCATCCTCCATCCTGGCTCCTTTCAGTAATAGCAAAAACCACACACTTTGGGGTTCTGTGTAAAGGCATCAATTTTCCAGGGATGAATGTTAAGAATTTTAGTGTTCTTTATTTTAGTTGAATCCTCTAAGATGCAGGTAACTTGATTTGCCAAGTTAACTAAATCTGGAGTGCACATTGATTCTTATTTTATCCTTTTACTTTTACACTATGCTGGATTGATAATGGTTTAGCCCATTAATGGACATGCTGTTAAAAGTTACCCCAGTGGATTCAATATTTCAAAGACCAGAACTTCATTTTAAAAATATCTGGGGCTGGCTCTAATAAATTTACACTGGGATTTTGAGTACAAACCTGAATCTTATTTTTATTTTATTTTGGTATAATTTATTTTAATTCAAGTATAGTTATCATACAATTTTATATCAGTTTTAGGTGTACAATATAGTGATTGAATAATTCCACACATTACCTAGTGATGTCATCATGACAAGTGCATTACTTATTCCTCTATCTTATTTTGTTTGTTTGTTTGTTTTATTTAAATTCAAGCTAGTAAACCTAGAGTGTATTATTAATTTAGGTTTGGAATTTAGTGATTCATCAGTTGCATATAACCCCCAGGGCTCAATATATAGAGTGCCCTCATCAATTCACATCAACAAATTACCCCATCACCTTATCCATGTCCCCTCCAGCAGCCTTCAATTTGTTCTCTATAATTGATTCATTATGGTTTGTCTGTCTCCCTCTCTATTTTTATCCTACTTTATTCTTACTTCTTTTTCCTTATGTTCATCAGTTTTGTTTCTTAAGCTTCACATAACAGTTAAATCACATGGTATTTGTCTTTCTCTTACTGACTTATTTCATTTAGCATAATGTCCTCTATTTCCATCCCCATTGTTACAAATGCAGTATTTCATTATTTTTTTATGGTTGAGTAATATTTCATTGTCTATACACAACATCTTTCTCCATTCATCCATTGTGTACATCAAGCTCTTTCCAGTTTGGCTATAGTGGACAATGCAGCCATAAACATTCGGGTGTTTGTGCCCCATCAAATCACTAATTTTGTATCCTCTGCACAAGGACCTACAAGTGCAATTGCTAGCTCATAGACTAGTTCTATTTTTTTTAACTTTTTGAGAAGGCTCTGTACTATTTTCCAGAGTGGCTGCACCAGGTTGCATTCCTACCAACAGTGTAAGAGGGTTCTCTTTTCTCTGCATTCTTCCCAACATTTGTTGTCAATTTTAGCCATTCTGACTGGTGTGAGGTGGTATCTCATTGTGGTTTTGATTTGTATTTCCCTGATCCTAAGTGATGTGTATCATTTTTCCAAGTGTCTGTTGGCCATTTGTATGTCTTCTTTGAAGAAATGTCTGTTCATGCCTTCTGTCCATTTCTCCACTGGATTATTTGTTTTTTTAGGTGTTGTGTTTGAGAAGTTCTTTGTAGATTTAGGATACTAGTCCTTTATCTGATAATGTCATTAGCAAATATCTTTTACCATTCTGTAGATTGCTTTTTAGTTTTGTTGACTGTTTTCTTTTCTTTGAAAAAGCTTTGTATTTTGATGAAATCCCTATAGTTCAATTTCCCTTTGGTTCCCCTTGCCTTTGGAGATGTGTCTAGCAAGAAGTTTCTGTCGCTGTGGTTAAAGAGGTTGCTGTCTCTATTCTATTCTAAGATTTTGATGGATTACTGTTTCACATTAAGGTCTTTCATCCATTTTCAGTTTATCTTTGTGTATAGTCTATGAAAAATAGTCCAAGTTCATTCCTCTTGACGTGGTCCTTCATTTTTTCCAATAGTTGGATGCTGTGCTTTGTAAAATGCTTCTTCTGCATTTATTGAAAGAATCATATGTTTCTTATACTTTCTTTTATTAATGTGGTGCATTATGTTCACATATTTCCCAATATCGAACAACCCTTGCAAGCCAGGAATAAATCCCACTGAACATGATGAATGATATTTTTAATGTACTGTTGGATTGTATTTGCTAGTATTTTACTGAGAATTTTTGCATCCATGTTAATCAGAGATACTGGGCTATCATTCTCTTTGTTACTGGAGTCTTTATGTGGTTTTGTTATCAGGGTATTGCTGAGGGAATGCTGACCTCTAGAATGAATTTAAAAGTTTTCCTTACATTTTGATTTTTTAGAATAATTTGAGAATAAGTATTAATTTTTCTTTAAATGTTTGGTAGAATTATGTAAAGTCATCTGACCCTAGATTTCTGTTTCTGGGGAGTTTTAATTACTTCTTCATTTTCTTTGCTTGTTATCAGTCTTTTCAAATTTTTTTATTTCTTTCTATTCCAGTTTTGGTAGTTGATATTTATGTAGAAATTTATCTATTTCATCCAGGTTGTCCAGTTGTTTGGTGTATAGTTTTTCCTAATATTCTTTTATAATCATTGTATTTTGGTGGTATTAATTGTTATTTCTTCTGTCTCATTAGTGGTTTTATTTATTTGGGTCCTTTATCCCTTTCTTTAATATGTCTGGCTAAGGACTTAGCAATTTGATTAATTTTTCAGAGATCCAGTACCTGGTTTCATTGAATTCATTTATTCTTTAAGTTTCTATATCATTTGTTTCTGCTCTAATCTTTATTTTTTTTCTCATTTTCTGCTGGATTTAGGCTTTATAGTATCTATCCTAGCTACTTTAAAAGTAAAGAAAGTTGTTTATTTGAGATTATTGTTGCTTTTTGAGGTAAGCCAGCACTGCTATATAATTTCCTCTTCTGACCATTTAGGCTGCATCCCAAGTTTTTGGACTATTGCTTTATTTTCATGTGTTTCTACGTATTTCTTTTTTAATTTCTTCTTTGAATTCCTGGTAGATCCATTCATTGTTTAGTAGCATATTGTTCAACCACCATGTATTTATGAACATTTTTTCGTGTGTGTGCGGGTAGGGGGGGTTGCCTTCAAGTTTCATTGCTTTGTGGTTGGAAAATATGTAGGATGTGATCATAACTGTTTTTTCTTTTTTTTTTTTTTCTTGTTGTGGCCTGATTTGTGATCTAGTATTCTTTTCTGGATAATTTCTCATATGCACTTGAAAAGAATATGTATTCTGCTGCTTGAGGATGTAATGTTCTGCATATATCTGTTAGGACTATCTGGTCCTATTTGTCTTTCAAAGTCATTGTTACCATGTTGATTTTCTCTTTAGCTGATTTGTCCTTTGAGGTAAGTGCAATGTGAATGTCCCTTATTATTATTTTGTTATTATATATGTTTATGTTTCTTAATGTTTTATATATTTGGGTGTTCTCATGTTGGGGGTATAAACATTTATGGTTGTTAGATCTTCTTCTTGAATAGTTACTTTTATTATGATAGTGTTCTTATCCATATTTTTCTATAGTCTTCTGCTTAGTATCTAGATTGTCTGATATAACTATTGCAAATCTGTTTTTTTAATATATCCATTACATGATAAATATTTTTTCATCCTCTCACTTTCAATCCCACAGGTGTCTTTAGATATAAAATGAGCCTTTTGTAGGCAGCATATAGATCAATATTTTTGTTTTGCTTTTTTGTATGGATTTTATAAAAAGACACACTTTTATTGGAGTGTTTAATCCATTTACAGTTAGAGTGGTTATTGATGGATATGTATTTAATGCCCTTTTATTACTTGTTTTGTCATTTTTCTCTGAAGGTTCTCTCCATCTAGTCTTTAACAGCTTTGGTCTTGTCTTTCCACTCAGAGTTCTCTGTATTATTTCTTGTAGGACTGATTTAGTGGTTACAAGATCCTTTGGTTTTTGTGTGTCTGGGGAACTCTTTATTACTCCTTCTATTTATCCAGCCTCCCTGGATAGGGTATTCTTGGCTACAGATTTTTCTCATTCAGCAAGATGAATATATCCTATTACTTCCTTCTGACTTCCCAAGTTTCTGTTCAGAGATCCAGAGCTAGCGGGATGTGTCTTCCCTTGTAAGATTGAGACTTGTTTTCTTTGTTCTTTTAACACTTTTTATAAAATTTATTTTTTTTCAATTTTTTAAATTTATTTTTTATTTATTTTCAGCATAACAGTATTTATTATTTTTGCACTACACCCAGTGCTCCATGCAATCCATGCCCTCTATAATACCCATCACCTGGTACCCACTTTTGTCTGTATCACTATAGCTCATGAATTTAACTACAGCATGTGTTGGTTTGGCTTGCTTTTTTCTTGCTTTTGTTAGGATTCTTTGTGCCTCCTGGATCTACATGTCTGTTTCCTTCATCAAATTAGGGAAGTTTTCAGCTATATTTTTCTCAATATACATCTGCCCCAGTTTCCTCCTTTCCTTTGAGACTTCTATGTTATGAATGTCATTATGCTTGATGGAGTCACTAAGTTCCCTAAGACTGTTCTCAAGTTCTATAATACTTCTCTCTCTCTCTCTGTTATTAAGCTTCATTACTTTCTAGTATTTTATTTTTTATTTCACTTAATAATTCCTCTGCTTCTTCTATCCTTGTGTTCATTGAATTCAGTGTGTTTTGAATCTCAGTTACTCTAGTTTTCATTTCTTTCTTTTTTAAAAGAATTATTTATTTTAGAGAGGAATAACACAATCAGGGAGAAAGTTAGAGAGAGAGAGAGAAACAAATCCCCCACTGACTGTGAAGACCTACACATACTTGATCTCCAGACCCTGAAATGGTGACCTGAGACAAAATCAAGAGTTGGACATTTAACCAACAGTGCCACCCAGGTATCCCAAGTTTCATTTCTGACTGTTTCTCTTTTTTTTAACCATTTTATCCCTGCAGTAAGGGCCTCCCTTCCATTCTTTTCTCAAGCCCAGTGAGTGCCCTTATGGCTGTTGCTTCAAATTCTCCATCAGGCCTATTACTTATATCAATTCCACTCAGGTCTCTCACTGTAACCTTGTGTTTTTTCATTTGTGATTAGTTCCACTATCTTGGCTTTTGTAAATGTCTCTGTCTTCATCTCTGTGTTACAAAATCCTGTTTGATTCCTGCCCTTGAGAGTAATGGTTTTATGATAAAGAAATTGTATAGTTTCCATGGTCTTGTGTTTCAGAGG
Source organism: Mustela erminea (assembly GCF_009829155.1). Classification (NCBI taxonomy): domain Eukaryota; kingdom Metazoa; phylum Chordata; class Mammalia; order Carnivora; family Mustelidae; genus Mustela; species Mustela erminea. Next base: position 2,525,078 of record NC_045616.1, read on the forward strand.
GTATCTCTGGTGTGTGGTGCATGCATTCCATTGGAGATTTTGGCTGCTATATACTTTGGACCAGTAATCTGAAGAGGTTGTCCTTGCCCGCAGTGGACAGTTTGGTTCTTGGTCAGAGTGTGGGAATTTAACTAGGTGTGATCTGGACTGCTTGTTAAATGAGAACTTGTGTTATTACTATTAGAACTGAAGCCTAGGAAATCTCTATGATCAGTAGACTTGGTGTGGACAGGTTCTTTTGCTGGTTTTGTGTGAAAGGGGCTTTCCATGCTGGAACTAAGGCTATTTTGACCAGAAAAGGTAGTGTTTCTAGAATGCAGGGGTGCAGGACCCAATGTAAACAGATTAGGTAGACAGTGTAGTCCCTGTGCTTTTTGCCTCCTGTTGTCTACCCCAGAAGTGGGGGAAAGAAATTGTTTCAGCCATCCTTTTCCTCAGGAGAGGGGTCTCCATGCTTGATGTTTTCAGGGAAGCACTCCTAGAAGAGTCAATGATCTCCCCTCTGTGTCCTGGAACATTTTCAGTCATTGTTTTCATCTTCTCTGACTCTGGGTTACTTATCTCCCTTCTACCCATGATTTGCACAGTGCCTTCAGGGTTCAATCTCAGCCAAGTTTGCTATTTTTTTTAAATTTAAGTAATTAACATATATTATTAGTTTCAGGTGTAGGGGGTCAATGATTGATCAGTCTTATATAATACCCAGTACTCCTTACTTCATGTACCCCCTTAATGTCCATCACCCAGAAATTCTATCCCTCCAATCCCCTCCTCTCCAGCAACCCTCACTTTGTTTCCTATGTTTGAGTCTCTTATAGTTTATCTCTTTCTCTGATTTTGTCTTGTTTTATTTTTCCTCTATTCCCCTATGATCCCCTGGTTTGTTTCTTAAATTCCACATATCGGTGAGATCATATGATTCCCGTTACCTAATTGACTTTTTTCTCTTAACATAATACCCTCTAGTACCATCAACAGCATTGCAAATGAAAAGATTTCATCTCCTGACGAATGAGTAGTATCCGACTATATATATATATGTATATATATATATATATATATATACATATATATATATGACATCTTCATCCATTCCCCAAGCTTGCTGACTTTTAAAACTGCAGGCTTTTGAGGCACCTGGGTGGCTCAATCAAATAATTTTCTGATTTCCAATTTTGGCTAAGGTCATGGTCTTGAGACTAAGACTGGTCTTGAGACGGAGCCCTGCATTGGGCTCTCTGCTCAGTGGGGAGGTTGCTTATCCCTCTCCCTGTACCCTCACCTTGCATTGTCTCTCTCTCTTTTTTCTCTCCCACTCTAAATAAAATAAATAAATTTAAACAAAACAAAACAAAACAAAAACAAATCAAGAAACAAAAATCCAGGCTTTAGGAATATAATGTGAGCAGGGACCTGCAGTGGTTTTCTGGGAGAGAGTCTCCTTATGTTGGGATTGAGGTAGGTTTTACTTAGAAGTTCAGTTGTGCCAGAGTGCAGGGACATGAGATTAGGAGCTAGCAGGTTCAGCAACCAGTGTTGGGGTGCAACTGCCCCGGGCAGGTGGCTCTACATTTATGCTGAAGTTCAGGGGACGAAAATGGTACTGGCTGGCTCCTTTGTCTCCAGAGTGGTGTCTCCATGAAAGTTACCTTTCATAAATATGTTACAGAAATGAAAAATCTGCCCCCATGTGTCCCAGGTAGTCCTCAGATCATTCTCTCTGCCTCTGGCTGCTTGCCTGCCTTCTCTGCATGAGTAGCGTAGCACATGCATGGATCTATCTCAGTCAAGTTTGCAGACCTTTTAACTCTAGTCTTCAATCCCTAGCTGGTTGTGAAAACTGAACCCCTCTCCTTTCTCCAGCCAATGGGTTAGAGGAAGTCTTCTCCATGAACATTTCCTTGGACATTCTCTGTGCATAGGGCTTTCTCCCTTCCATAGCACTCATGATCTATTTGCCCTGCAAGCCACAACTCTGTACTCCCTACCTTCCTCAATGCAGCCTATTCTTTTATTTGTGGAATTTGTTCAATCAGTCCTCAAGCCAATTTCTAGGGTATTAAGAATGATTTGATAGACACCTAGTTGAGTTCAAAGAATGAGATGAGCATAGGATCTCTTACTAAAGTGTCATCTTAGCTCCTTACCCTTCACTTTTGTTTAATATAGTATTTTGTTTTTAAGTTGGACTGAATTTACTTTCGTTAAAAAATGAATTCCCTTTAGTTAAGAACCTAGATAATCACATTTCAAATCCCAAAATAATTTAATGGAAAAAGCTTGCTGGTAAATGTTTAATGAGAATTTGGTCCCTGAAATTAAGCAGTGAATATCTTCTTTTTTGCAGATTTGAAAATTATGTTATGTGATAAAAAGTAAGCATTCCATCTCAAGAAAATGCTTACTTTTGAAAATATTACCATATTATCATATAGTTTCTTTATTTTTTAAAAGATTTTACTTATTTATTTGACACAGAGAGATAGATTATAAGCAGGCAGAGGGAGGCAGAGATAGAGAGAGGGGGGAAGCAGGTTCCGTGCTGAGCAGAGAGCCTGACATGGGGCTTGATTCCAGGACCCTGAGATCATGACATGAGCTGAAGGCAGAGGCTTTAACGCACTGAGCCACCCAGGCGCCCCTATCATATAGTTTCTTGTGATGAGAATATTTCCCATTATATATTTTCGGGAAATTCATACATATGCCATTACAAATCAAGCTCATAATCAGTTAACAGTCTATAAATTTCTAAAGGCTCACTTAGTTTTAGTATAAAAATATCCAAACTTATATATACATTCTAGAATGTGGATCTTTATTTTTGAAGAAAATTATTATTTCCAATTTGAATACATCAGTGATAAGTCACTGTCATGTTTGGGATAATACAAAGCTTCTTGCATTTTTATTCTAGCTTCCTTATTTATCTCTTTCCTCAGAAAATAGAGAATATAACAGAATTAGCCCATCAACAGTGATGGTTATATATATATATATACACACACACACATACATGAAACATACATACATATATATGTATATACATATATACAAAAATATATATAAACATGAAACATACTTACATATATATGTATATACATATATACAAAAATATATATAAACATGAAACATACTTACATATATATGTATATACATATATATACAAATATATATATATATATATATATATATATATATATATAACCATCACTGTTGATGGGCTAATTCTGTTATATTCTCTATTTTCTGAGGAAAGAGATAATAAGGAATATATATATATTAAATATATATGTATATATATATAATTTATTATTATATAAATAAAATATATAAAATTATATATAACTGTGGTACATAATTCACCCAAATCAAACCCCCAATTCTCATTGATTAGAGTTATGAGAATACAAAATGTATAATGAAATATCCGTAACATAAATTATCTTCAACAAAGGTCAACCATGTCTTTGGGGGATGTAAATTTCAGTGCTTAGAGGAATGCTTTGGAAGTGGCTCTGATTTTTTACTCAGCACTATACAGTACGTAACTTCCATCAATTCTTTTATACTATGGTTCTTCTTAAAAAATAAGAACCCAATCATAATTATTTCTATGTGGTATACCTGTAATAGGTTGTTTTCTTATGAGTCATCTAGATTTACCCAGGGTCCCTTTCATAAGATATATAAACTTAATATACTTTCTTTTTTTTAGCATTTTTTTCATTTATTTATTTTCAGCATAACAGTATCATTATTTTTTCACCACACACAGTGCTCCATGCAATCCGTTCCCTCTATAATACCCACCACCTGGTACCCCGACTTCCCACTCCCCCGCCACTTCAAACCTCTCAGATTGTTTTTCAGAGTCCATAGTCTCTCATGACTCACCTCCCCTTCCAATTTACCCCAACCCTCTTCTCTCTAACTCCCCATGTCCTCCATGCTTTTTTTTATGCTCCACAAATAAGTGAAACCATATGATAATTGACTCTCTCTGCTTGACTTATTTTACTCAGCATAATCTCTTCCAGTCCCATCCATGTTGCTACAAAAGTTGGGTATTCTTCCTTTCTGATGGAGGCATAATACTCCATAGTGTACATGGACCACATCTTCCTTATCCATTCATCCGTTGAAGGGCATCTTGGTTCTTTCCACAGTTTGGCAACTGTGGCCATTGCTCCTATAAACATTGGGGTAGAGATGGCACTTTTTTTCACGACATCTGTATCTTTGGGGTAAATACCCAGGAGGGCAATGGCAGGGTCATAGGGAAGTTCTATTTTTAATTTCTTGAGGAATCTCCACACTGTTCTCGAAAGAGGCTGCACCAACTTGCATTCCCACCAACAGTGGAAGAGGATTCCCCTTTCTCCACATCCTCTCCGACACATGTTGTTTCCTGTCTTGCTAATTTTGGCCATTCTAACTGGTGTAAAATGATATCTCAATGTAGTTTTAATTTGAATCTCCCTGATGGCTAGTTAATATACTTTCTAATGTGGGAGGACTTCTATGTTCATGTTTATAAGTTTATAATTTTCATGTTTATAAATTTATCCTTAATCTCTATATCTATCATTCTCTGAAAACTGGGAATTAGGAGAACCAGTGTTCATTATTTAAGAGTAAACTTTAATAGAAATAAAACAAATATTCATCTATCAATATTGATAAGTAGATACAAGGTGTATTTTTTTAATAGAAATCTGGCAATGGTGTTACATGTATTGTTGTTTTGTTCTCTTTTAATTATTTTAAGGATATATACTATGTATATTTAAAGTAATGTACTGGATAACCCCATCAAGCTGAATTGTTTCCATTTTAACTTCTACATATTAGCAAAACCTTATTGCCCACAAGTTAGGAGGAAATGATGACCTTTTTCTTTATTCAAAAATTATCACAAAGAAAACAGAAAAAGTGATAAAGAATATACATTTTGTCAAAGCTCAATTATTTTAATCTCCTAAATTATTTTAGTCCCTGCCTTAATCCTGGAATAATATTGCTAAGGACTATACAAGGTGCAAGTAATCTACTTCTTACCAGAGGACTAATGAGAACTTTCTCTACATTTTTACAGAGCATATCCTCTGAATAACTCTTCTCAGGGCCCCTATCACCTCTTTGTTTCTCAGGCTGTAGATGATGGGGTTGAGCATGGGGGTCAGGATGGTGTAGAAGACAGCCAAAACCTTGTCCTCTGTTGGAGAGCGGAAGGATCTTGGACGTAAATATGTGTAAGCAAAGGGTGCATAGTAGAAAGTCACCACAGTGAGATGGGTGCTGCAGGTTGAATAGGCCTTCTTCCTGCCCTCTGCTGACCGCATGTGGTAAATGGCAAAGAGAACCCGGCCATAAGAACATACAATGCCAATGAAAGGAAACACAAGGAACAGGGTGGTGCTCACAAACACTGTGTACTCATAGACCCAGGTGTCCATGCAGGCCAGAGTCAACATGGCAGGAACATCACAGAAGAAATGGTTGATAGTCCTGGATCGACAGTAAGATATATTGAGGACATATGCAGTGTGGGCACAGGAGTTGATTGAGCTCATTGTCCAACATCCTATTATCATCAAAGCACATATTCTTTTACTCATATGAATGGGGTAGTGGAGAGGAAAACAAATAGCCACATAGCGATCGTAGGCCATTGAAGCCAATAATAATCCCTCTCCACCCGCTAAAGTCAAGAAGAAGAAGCTCTGAACCCCACACCAAATGAAAGAAATAGTCTTATTCCCAAAGAGATAATCAAAAGCCATCTTGGGGACAATAGTGGAGATGAAGTTTAGGTCCATGAGGGAGAGCTGACTAAGTAGAAAATACATTGGTGTGTGGAGATGGGTATCCACAAGGATGAGGATGATCATGGACAGGTTGCCAAAAAGAGCCATTTGGAAAATGAGAACAATGAGAATGAAGAAGAATAAGCCAGTTCTTGATGGTGGAAACAACCCCAATAAGAAGAAATCTGTAGAAGTTTGGTTATTATATTCCATGGGGCATTAATTTAGTTTCCCCTAAAGATAGACACACATAAAGTATAAAAAATAAATTCTTATTAATTTGTTCTTTAAATTACATTGTGATTTATTAAGGAGACACTGCAACATAAAATAGTAAAATAAATAATTTTAAAAAGTAAAATAAAATAATTAAAAAATAACAAAAATAAAATAGTAATAATAATCAGAGTGGCTCAGTCTGTTAAGAGGTTGCCTTTCGCTCAGGTCGTGATCCCAGGATCCTGGGATCCTGCACTCTTTTTCAAATGATTACTCTTTTTAAAAAATCGAAAAACAATAATTAATACTTATTTTAAAAAACTCACATTTTTTTCCTCATAGATAAAATTTTATAAGCCTAACATCTATGTCCAAATATTTAAAAATATTTTATAGAAATATGTAAATTTGTGGGCACCTGGGTGGCTCAGTGGGTTAAGCCACTGCCTTCAGCTCAGGTCATGATCTCAGGGTCCTGGGATTGAGTCCCGTATCCAGCTCTCTGCTCAGCAGGGAGCCTGCTTCCTCCTCTCTCTCTGCCTGCCTCTCTGCCTACTTGTGATCTCTCTCTGTCAAATAAATAATAAAATCTTTTAAAAAATATGTAAATTTGTGAGTATTAGTCATTTTTGTAATGACTTTATTAAGATATGTATATTTTATTTCATTACATAAATTTAACTATTAACAAAATCAGAAGTTGTACCTTATTTGTAGTCATTATAAATCAATATAAATGAATTAAATTACAGACTCATTTGAATATAATTTTATGACTCTTAGGGGATGCTTGTTTAATAATTAAGCCCAATATTTCTGAAATTATAGTAGCCTATCAAGTCATACTTCAGATATATATTCATATCCTTTGATTTCTGCTCAAAAAGCCTGCCAAATCAAGCTTCATGGCAAGTGTCATTTTTTCCTCCTTTTTTTTCTGCAGAAATATACAATGAATTATTTTTGCCTAATACTATTTTCACAGAAACAATTTTATTCTTCCTTCTCACATAACTTCCAAAAACACTAGTTTAGGTAAACACTTTTCAAAAGAACTTAGTCTTTAATTTTTTGTAATTTACATGACTCTGTTCAAGTTCTTTGAAAAAATATTTGCATTCTGTTCATCTGTTTCCCAATAGTTACATGATATTATGCACTGTGTTATGACACATCTTTTTTTACTTGTTCCTTTTTTTTGTTTTTGTGTATTTAAAACTCATTTCATTCTAAATAAATGTGAGTTCAACAAATATATGTGTCCCCCCTCTGTCATAAAACTCAGTTAACATAATATTAAACAAGTAGAAGAATGTTTTTTTCATGTTTTAACATGTTTTTCATGTTAAGGAGGACTTAACATGATGGAGAATTAGGGGGGCCTTAAACTTATCTAATTCCTTTAACACAGCTGTATAGTTGTGAAATCATTGTGAAAACTGAATAAATCAATTCAAGGTCTGAAAGAACAAAAACTGCAAATCTACAAGTAGAAAAATGACCAGAGATATAGCTGTGGATAAGGCAGTGGGGAGGGATCCTGATTATGGAGGCTATAGAAAAGTATTAGAAGCAGTGGAGGACAAAATCTGAACTTTTAGAAGGTTACTACAGTGTCCTGCTTAAGGATACTTAGGTTTCAAAGTGACGTGGACTCACAGGTGTGACACTATGGTCTGAGGATTCCCTGGGTTAAAAGAATGGCTGGCTCCTTAGAGCTGCGATGTTCTCAGAGATAAGGGAGAGGGAGCCAGCTGAGAGCAGCGAGTGTTGGCACTGGATTTCTGCTCTGTTTTGTTATAAACTGTGAAGCTACACAACGGTGTTACCACTTCTCTTGAGACAACTCAGCAAACAGCAAAAGCCTGGTGAGACCCTCTTCTAAAGGATCAGCAGTGGTCCACACAATGCCAGGCCCTAAAATATGGAGATGTGTAAGTTAGTCATATGCCTGAGATAAAAACCTGTCACAGACAAAGTGAAGGTGGGGTTCTAATGGAAACAAACCACACAGGAGTGATTTATTTCTCTTATGTGGGGCTCCCTGAATAGTGGGGTGGCACAAAATTTCATCTCCAAAGCTAGAGAGCAAATCACCACAGTATTCATCCCACCCACCAGTGCTAAACAGAAACAAACAAACAAACAAACAAAAAACAAACAAACAGAAAAACATGGATACCAGAGCTGCTTACAACAGTCCCTGCCCTAGGTGCATTTCCACTAGGGCAAATCCACTGAGAATCAGCACAACAGGTCTTTCGTCCTGAAGATCACAATGAAGAACTTGCTCACAGAATGTTAATAACCATAAAGCGCTGCAAAGCTTCAGCTCTAGGAGAAAATAATATCTAGGTGCTATTTTACTTTACTCTTTGTTTTTTAATATTATTTTTCTCCTAGTTTCTCATTTTTAAAAATTCATTTTATTTTTTATCTATTTTCATTTTTATTTATATATATACACTTTGTATATCTATATAATTTATGTTTATTTTTACTTTCTTATTATTACATCATCATCATTATTATTTATGTTGGAATCTAGAGGGTTCTTTCATCTATTTGTTTGTTTTTGTTTTTGTTTTTTTAACAAGTAGCCCAAAACACACGAAGGACATAGATTTTTTTTCCCTTTGTTTTTGTTGTTCTTGGTTCTGTTTGTTTGTTTGTTTGGGTGGTTGGTTGTTTTGTTTTATTTATTTCTTCTTTTCTCTTCTGGACCAAATGACGAGAGGGAAAAATTCATCCCAAAAGAAATAGCAGGAAGCAGAACTCATGGCCAGAGATTTAATCAATACAGATATAAATAATTTGTCTGATCTAGAACTTAAAACAATGACTATATGTATAGTAGTTGGGTTTGGGAAAAGCATAGAAGACATTAGAAAATCTCTTACTGCAAAGATAAAAGAGCTAACATCTAGTCAAGCTGAAATTAAAAATGCTATAACTGACATGCAATTCCAAGCAGAGTTCATAAAAATGAAGATGGACAAAACAGAGGGGTAACTTAGTAATCTAGATGAAAATATTATGGAAAATAATGAAGCTGAAAAGAAGAAGGAAACAAGAGTCATGGAACACAAAGTGAAAGTTAGGGAATGGTTACTTATTAGAATGTAATAACATTAATATCATAGAAGTCCCAGAAGATGAAGAGAGAGAGAAAAAGTGGTGAAAGTTTATTCAAACAAATTATAACTGGATGATTCCCTAATCTGGAGAAAACACAGACCTCAAAATCTGAGAACTCCCATTAAATTCAACAAAAGCTGACCGTTACCAAGGCACCTCACATTCAAATTCACAAGCTCTACAGACAAGGAAAGAATGCTGAAAGCAGAAAAAAAAAAGCCAATGCCTTTAAAAGGAAAACAGATCAGGTTGGCATATCTGTCCACAGAAATATGGCAGGCCTTGAAAATAGTGGAAGAAATACTGAATATGTTGAATTGGAAAAATATACAGCTAAGAATTCTTTATCCACTAGGCCATCATTCATAATAGGAGAGATGAAATTTCCCAAACACATAAACATTAAAGGAGTTCATGACCACTAAACTAGACTTGCAAAAATTTTAAAGGTGACTTTTTGAGTTGAGTGGTGGGAAACAAAACAAAGCAAAACAATACAAAACAAAAATGAAGATGAGAAAGGACCAGAGAACATCACCAGAAACCCCAACTCTACAGAATACAAAATAGAACTAAATTCATACCTATCAATAATAATTTTGAATGAAAATGAGTTAAATTATCCAATCAAAAGACAGAATGTCAGAATAGATTGAAAATAGTACATCTATATATTGCCTACAAGAAATTCTTTTTATTTTATATTTTTATTATATTCAAATTTGATTAACATACAGTGTATCATAAGTTTCAGTGGTATAGTTCAGTTATTTATCTGTTACATATAACATCTACTGCTCATTAAATCATGTGCCCACTTTAATGCCCATCGTCCAGTTACCCCATCATGCACCCACCTTCTCTACATAATACTTCAGTTTGTTTCCTGTAGGTAAAGTCTTTTATGATTTGTCTCCATCTGTTTTGATCTTATTTTATTTTTCCCATCCGCAATGACCCAGATTTTTTTTTCTTAATTTCTACATATAAATGAAATCATAGGATGATTCTCATTCTCACATTGACTTATTTCACTTAGCATAACATTTATGACACTGCAAATGGTAATATTTCACGTTCAATGGTTTAGTAATAGTCCATAGTGTGTCTACCCACAACTGTGTGTGTGTATACATACACACGCACACACACCCCTTCAGACTGAAGGTAAGAGGATGGAGAATAATCTATCATGATGATGGACATCAAAATAAAGCTATAGTAACCATACTTATATCAGACAAAATATATTTTAAACAGACACTTTAACTAGAGATGAAGAACGGCATTTTGTCATAATTAAGAGTTTTATCCAACAAGAAGATCTAACAATTGTAAATATTTATGCCCCCAAATATATAAATCAATTAAATGTAAATTAAAACAAATTCATTAATAATAATAAAATAATACTAGGGGTTGTTAACACCCCCTTATAGCAATGAACAGATCACCTAAGCAGAAAATCAACAAGAAAACAATGGCTCTGAATGACACCCTGGACCAGATGGACTTGACATAAATTCAGTACATCACAGCCTAAAGCAGGAGAATACCCATTTTTTTTTTGAGAACACATGAAACATTCTCTAGAACAGATCACAATCTGGGTCACAGATCAGCCCTCAATATATACAAAATGATTGAGATCATACCATGAATTTTTTCAGATCACAACACTATGAAACCTAAGTCAACCACATGAAAAAACTTGCAAAACCACAAATACATGGAGGTTAAAGAACATCTTATTAAAGAATGAATGAGCTAACCAGGAAATTAATGAAGAAATAGAAAAAAATGGAAGCAAATGAAAATGAAAACACAAAGTCCAAAAGTTTTATAATGCAGCAAAGCAGTTGTAAGAAGGAAGTATATTGCAATACAGGCCTACCTTAAGAATTTAGAAAGGTCTTAAATACACAGCCTTACTTTATACCTAAATGAATAAGAAAAAGAAAGGCATATGAAGCCTAAAGCCAACAGAAGAAGGAAATAATATAGCCAGTGTAGAAATAAATGATACAGAAACAAACAAACAAAACAACACAACAAAATAGATCAGATTAACAAAACTAAGAATTTATTCTTTTAAAGAATTAATAAAATTTATAATCCCAAGTCAGACTTATCAAAAAGAAAGCAGAAAAAAATAATTTAAGTCACTAATGAATGGAAAGAGAAGGCAATCAGCACTACAGAAATACAAATAATCATAAGGGAATACTATGAAAAATTATGTCAACTAACTGGGAAACCTGGAAGAAACAGTTACATTCCTAGAAACCTACAAACTACAAACGTGAACCAAAAAGAAATAGAAAATGGGAACAGACCCATAACAAGCAAAGGAATTGAATCAGTGAACAAAAATCTCCCAATAAACAAAAGTCCAGGACTTGATGACTTCCCAAGGGAATTATACCAGATATTTAAATAAGAGTTACCTACTCGAGATCCTGGATATCAAACTTTTGTCTGTACTGTCATTTGCAAATATCTTCTCCCATTCCGTGGGTTGCCTCTTTGTTTTTTTTGACTGTTTCTTTTGCTGTGCAGAAGCTTTTGATTTTGATGAAGTCCCAAAAGTTGAACTCCTCAAACTCAACACACATGAAAAAGGCAAACATATCAAAAAATGGGCAGAATATATGAATAGACACTTCTCCAATCAATACATACAAATGGCTATCAGACACATGAAAAAATGTACATCATCACTAGCCCTCAGGGAGATTCAAATTAAAACCACATTGAGATATCACCATACACAAGTTAGAATGGCCAAAATTAACAAAACAGGGAACAACATGTGTTGGAGAGGATGTGGAGAAAGGGGACCCCTCTTCCACTGTTGGTGGGAATACAAGTTGGTGCAGCCTCTTTGGAGAACAGTGTGGAGATTCCTCAAGAAATTAAAAATAGAACTTCCCTATTACTCTGCAATTTCACTCCTGTGTATTTACCCCAAAGATACAGATGTCATGAAGAGAAGGGTCATTTGTACCCCAATGTTTATAGCAGCAATGGCCATGGTTGCCAAACTATGGAAAGAACCAAGATGCCCTTCAAAGGACGAATGGATAAGGAAGATGTGGTCCATATACACTATGGAGTATTATGCCTCCATCAGAAAGGACGAATACCCAACTTTTGTAGCAACATGGACGGGACTGGAAGAGATTATGCTGATTGAAATAAATCAAGCTGAGAGAGTCAATTATCATATGGTTTCACTTATTTGTGGAGCATAACAAATATCATGGAAGACAAGGGGTGTTAGAGAGGTGAAGGGAGTTGGGGTAAATTGGAAGGGGAGGTAAATCATGAGAGACTATGGACTCTGAAAAACAATCTGAGGGGTTTGAAGTGGCGGGGGGGAGTAGGAGGTTGGGGTACCAGGTGTTGGGTATTATAGAGGGCACGGATTGCATGGAGCACTGGGTGTGGTGAAAAAAATAATGAATACTGTTTTTCTGAAAATAAATAATTTAATTTAATTTAAAAAATGTTACCTATTCTTCTCCAACTGCTCCAAGGGATAGAAATGGAAAGAAAATTTCCAAACTCATTCTATTAAGTCAGTATCACCTTGATTCCAGAACCAGAGAGAGACCTGTTAAAAAACAGTATTAAATTTCAATATCACTAATGAATATCAATGTAAAAATTTTCAGTAAAATTAAATTCAACAATAAATTAAAAGAAATATTCACCAGGATGAAGTGGGATTTATTCCTGAGATGCAGGGATAGTTCAATGTTCACAAATTGATCATCATCATACACCATATTAATAAAAGGAAGGAGAAGAACCATATAATCCTGTCAATAGAGGAACAGAAAGCATTGGAAGAATTAGAGAATCATTTCTTTTTATTATTTCTTAATAAAAATCCTCAACCATGCAGGATAGGTAGACCATACTTCAACATCATAAAGGCTATATATAAGTGACTCACATCTAGTATCATCCTTAATGGGAAAACACTATGATCTTTTACCCTAAGGTCAGAAACAAGTTGTTCAACATAGTACTGTAAGTCTCAGCATAAGTAATCAAAGAACAAAAAAAAGAAGAAACTCCAAATTGACAAGACATAAAACTTCCACCATTTACAGCTATTCTACCAGAAAATTGCTAGAACTAATACATGAATTCTGCATAGCCACAGTATATAAAATCAATTTTCAGAAATCTCTTGCATATCTATAGAGTGGAAAAAAAGAGCAGAAATAATAGAACAGAAAAAATAAAGCAGAAAGAAAAAAAGAAATGAAGGAATTGATCTCATTTGAAACTGTACCAAAAACAATAAATTAACTAGGAATCAACCTTTCTAGCAAGCCATAAAAGACTCTTAAATATAGAGAACAAACTGAGCATTGATAGAGGGTTGGGGTGGAAGATGGACTAGTTTCGTAATGCATATTAAAGATGGTACATCTTGTGATGAACACTTGTTTTAGTATGTAAGTAGTTAAACACAGAATTCTACTCCAGAAAACAATACTGTGCTCTATGTCAACTAAGTCAAATTAAAAGAAGAAGGAGAAGGAGGAGAAGGAGAAGGAGGAGGAGGGGGGAGTCTGTATAAGTGTAACGAAGTTGGGAAAGAGACCAGAGGAGGAATTCATAGATGAAAAAAAAAAAAAAAGAAATTTTTGGTAGATAGAAATTTTAAGATATGATCACTTAAAAGGAAAAGGATAAATGGCATTTTGAGAGTATTCTATATGGGAATTAGTGGTGAAGATATCCAGAAGAAATATCATCAGTGAGTAAGCCCAGCATGCTGTGATGAGAAAGGATTGTAGTGCTTTATTTTCTAATAGTCTTTTAGGTTCAAAACCATCAGACTGTTGGGGAAGTCATTACATGAAAGACAGAGGTACATACACACACACTCATCAAGATAAAAATGATCAGAATATTTCTTTTGATGGCTTCATAGTATTCCATTGTGTATATATATACCACATATTCTTTATCAATTCATCTGTTGATGGACATCTAGGTTCTTTCCATAGTTTGGCTATTGTGGACATTGCTGCTATAAACATTCGGGTGCACGTGCCCCTTTGGATCACTACATTTGTATCTTTAGGATAAATACCCAGTAGTGCAATTGCTGGGTCATAGGGCAGTTCTATTTTCAACATTTTGAGGAACCTCCATGCTGTTTTCCAGAGTGGCTGCAGCAGCTTGCATTCCCACCAACAGTGTAGGAGGGTTCCCCTTTCTCCGCATCCTCGCCAGCATCTGTCATTTCCTGACTTGTTGATTTTAGCCATTCTGACTGGTGTGAGGTGATATCTCATTGTGGTTTTGATTTGTATTTCCCTCATGCTGAGTGATATGGAGCACTTTTTCATGTGTCTGTTGGCCATCTGGATGTCTTCTTTGCAGAAATGTCTGTTCATGTCCTCTGCCCATTTCTGGATTGGATTATTTGTTTTTGGGTGTTGAGTTTGCTAAGTTCTTTATAGATTCTGGACACTAGTCCTTTATCTGATATGTCGTTTGCAAATATCTTCTCCCATTCTGTCAGTTGTCTTTTGATTTTGTTAACTGTTTCCTTTGCTGTGCAAAAGGTTTTGATCTTGATGAAATCCCAATAGTTCATTTTTGCCCTTGCTTCCCTTGCCTTTGGCGATGTTCCTAGGAAGATGTTGCTGCGGCTGAGGTCGAAGAGGTTGCTGCCTGTGTTCTCCTCAAGGATTTTGATGGATTCCTTTCGCACATTGAGGTCCTTCATCCATTTTGAGTCTATTTTCGTGTGTGGTGTAAGAAAATGGTCCAATTTCATTTTTCTGCATGTGGCTGTCCAATTTTCCCAACACCATTTATTGAAGAGGCTGTCTTTTTTCCATTGGACATTCTTTCCTGCTTTGTCGAAGATTAGTTGACTGTAGAGGTGAGGGTCTATTTCTGGGCTCTCTATTCTGTTCCATTGATCTATGTGTCTGTTTTTGTGCCAGTACCATGCTGTCTTGATGATGACAGCTTTGTAATAGAGCTTGAAGTCCGGAATTGTGATGCCACCAACGTTGGCTTTCTTTTTCAATATCCCTTTGGCTATTCGAGGTATTTTCTGGTTCCATATAAATTTTAGAATTATTTGTTCCATTTCTTTGAAAGAGATGGATGGTACTTTGATAGGAATTGCATTAAATGTGTAGATTGCTTTAGGTAGCATAGACATTTTCACAATATTTATTCTTCCAATCCAGGAGCATTTGCGACAACATGGATGGAACTAGAGCATATCATGCTTAGCGAAATAAGTCAAGCAGAGAAAGACAACTATCATATGATCTCCCTGATATGAGGAAGTGGTGATGCAACATGGGGGCTTAAGTGGGTAGGAGAAGAATCAATGAAACAAGATGGGATTGGGAGGGAGACAAACCATAAGTGACTCTTAATCTCACATAACAAACTGAGGGTGGCTGGGGAGAGGGGAGTGGGAGAAGGGGGGTGGGGTTATGGACATTGGGGAGTGTATGTGCTTTGGTGAGTGCTCTAAAGTGTGCAAACCTGGCGATTCACAGACCTGTACCCCTGGGGATAAAAATATATGTTTATAAAAAATAAAAAATTTTTAAAAATGATCAGAATAAATTCATGAAAACTTTACAAAATATATCTTTTCAGATAAATATGAGAAGTTGTTACATCCAAAGTAAAATCATCATGTGTTACATAAAATGAAAATGTAGATAACAATAAAGGGCTTTTGAAAACTAAAAGGATAATTATTATATAATTGATGTAATGAGAGTTTCAAAAGATAAGTTGAAGAAAACTAACCATAAAGAAAAAAATAATGAAACGAATTTTGAGATTCAGAGCAGATAAGAGAATGCGAGGATTAATATAAGATGATTCAAAATAAGAACCCTTGGTTGGCTTGGTTGGTTAAGTTGCC
Source organism: Mustela erminea (assembly GCF_009829155.1). Classification (NCBI taxonomy): domain Eukaryota; kingdom Metazoa; phylum Chordata; class Mammalia; order Carnivora; family Mustelidae; genus Mustela; species Mustela erminea. Next base: position 2,541,176 of record NC_045616.1, read on the forward strand.
AAATCTTGGTTTTGGCTCAGGTCATTATCTCACAGGTCATGGGATTGATCCCTTAGTTAGCTTCTACACTCAGTTGGGACTCTACTGAAAAAATTATCTCCCTCTTTGCCCCCCCCACTCATACAAGCTCTCTCTTTCTCTCAAATAAATAAATCTTTAAATAATGATGATAATATTTTTTTAAATATGACCTAATATATACTTCTAGTCAATCCTGATAATGAACTTGACATGAATATTTTCAGGTGAATACTACTAAGCAAAAACTTTTCTCAGACCCATTATATATGAGATACAATATTCAAATAGAATGCAATAAATATAATAAATGAGAAACAATCTATTAAATAAATTATATTTCTGAAAAAAATTATCTTTCTGAAAAAAAATTCTTAATGATTCTCAATATCTCCTAAAAAGAGGTCTTAATGTCTTTTTGAGTGAAAGGATAGTAATATGAAAAGAAAGATATAAAAATATGAATAAATTAGCATCAGTAGTTATATACTACATATGCAACCAATATGTTCTAAAGATGGAACAATGCTGTCAATGCATGTATCTGAAAATAAAATGGGATGTAACTATGTTGAAAGAGGGGGGACGGAGGAGCTAAATGTGGTAACATAGGGAGGTGGCAACACATAATTCATAGTGGCCTGAGGTACAAATTATGATCTTGTCTTTGGGTTTAGAAATCAACCATTAGATGGTAAGCATATCGTTTAAAATATCAAAAAAGGAAAATTATAAAATAATTTAAAGTTCTTGTCTTGAGCTTCTGGAGGAGTTGGGGATGGAACCATAATTTTACCTATAGTTTGTTAATGCCCTATCCTTGCATTATTTGGATAAAATATTAAATTGATGTTAAAGTTATTTCAGTTAATAACTCGCATGTACTCAAAATACTGCATATGTCAATCTCAATCTATTGTGAAAAACCTAGATTATTTTCCTGGTTGTATACAGAGCAATTAATTTCAGTTACTATGCAGTCATAGTTAACTTTCAGAGGAAAGCTTGGAGAGTTATTTCAGTGTGTCAGTTAGCATTTGGATAAGAATGGGACCAGCATATTGGACTTATGTCATAGGATATAATTTCCATTATTAGTTTCAATTATTGACAGAATTAAAAATAAATTATTTGTAGTTACCAAAGAAATTAACATTTGTAGTATTACTACCATTTGCATTTTCTACTTAACCAGCTATGGCAAAGATTTCATGAGATACAACTAATGAATCATTGATCATTTTATCAAAAAATAATGATGAATTATGTCTTGGCTAATTGAATTTAAATTAGAAAAAGATTAAATGAGGTATATGGTATTAACTCTGCTTAATCACAAGAAAAAATAACAGAACAGAAATCATGAATGGCAATTTTTTTTTACCTTTGATGTCACTTGACTACTAATACAACATCATTTTGACGATCTAGGTCTCTTTGTTCTTACATGCTAATAACTTGCCATGTGATGTCACTTAAAGAAGTATTGCATCTGACATGGAAATCCAGTATGGTATTGAATACCTGATTCAAGGCGTAAAGTAAATAGCACTATTTTTTGTATGTAAAAATGAATTAGATTGTTTCCCCTTTATTTTGATTTTACCCAATGAAATAATAATCTATTTAAAACCACTTACAAAAGATTTTTATCTGTCGTGATATTTTAAATTTCACTAAAACTTTTTGAATTTGTAATCAACATTATTGACAATATGCAGTGCATAAGAAAGAAAGAATTGGTTTCCTAGTGAATTGGAGAACTAAGCCTTAAGGCTGAACAAAGTACATTCATGAAGAGAAGATAGAACTATACACTTTTACTCACCATATCCACTAGGGGGAACCTGATATGTGTCAACAATTTGTGCCAGGAATAAAATTTATTTAAAATTTGAGGTTGATATAACCACCCATTTGGTTTGGAAATGTGTGCAAACGATAATAAATAAAGATTCAGAGATGTAAGTTACTTTCCCTGTTTTTCTGCTAATAAATTGGATGCCAGATATGGAGATAGATATTTTTATATTAAATTTGTATTTATGTTTATCTTATTTTATCCCTCAAAAAAATTTAGGTAACAGTTCTGAAATAAAACTAATTATTTTAACTGATCAAAATTTTAAAAAGGTAAAGAAAATAAAAAAAATAAAAGCTATTAAAATAAAAAAAATCAATATATATGAGAGTTAAAAATGTGTTTGAGTTCCTCCACATCCAAATAAATTGGTTTACTGTTTATATTTTGCTCATTTCAAGATCCTTGTCTTTTTCCTTTTATTTGATGTCTTAATCATACTATGACTTTGTCACTGCAACTTTAATAAATGGCTTAGAGAATACAACTCCTAGATTCTCTAAATGAACTCCAGTTCATGCTTTGGCCCAATACCATGTGTCCCTAGGTTCTATTTTTCAGAAGAAAAAAAAGAACACTCTTCTCTATATTATCCCTTCTGTAAAGTAGGTTGTAAATATGTATATTCAGCTCATTCCAACATCATAATGAGGAAAAGCCATCAACTGATGCCCAGTTCAAGAATAAAATTCATGTTACCATCACATGCATTTAATAAGAATTATTTTTCTTAACATGTTATTTTTCTGTGTCTCCATGTTACTGTTCAACTGCAAACAAAAACTGAAAAAAAATCACATTTGTATTCATTTGTATACAGAAGAAATAGATTTTTTATATATAGACTCATTATTTTAAGGATGAAAAGCAGATTCCCAGTGATTGGAAGTAAATTATTTAAAACTATATAGTGATTTAGCTGTAGATCTGGAGAGGTATCCACTAGATACCAGATGATATAGAAATTCCTTCTGAAGCAAACTAATCATATATATATATATATATATATATATATATATATATATATATATATATATTCAGTGATATATATATATATATATCACTGAATAAGTCTGGTCACATTAGATTTGGCATGAGGATTTGCATAGTTGTAGCAATAATGTGAATTTACAAATCATGAGAGACTCTGGACTCCAAAAAACAAATTTAAAAATCATGAGAGACTCTGGACTCCAAAAAACAAATTGCAGGTTACAGAAGGGTGAGTGGAGGGATGGGGTAACCAGGTGATGGGTATTAAGGAGGGCATGCATTTTGATGAGCATTGGATGTTATACACAACAAATGTCTCCTTGAATACTACATCAAAAGCTAATGATGTACTATATGTTAGCTAACTGAACATAAATAATTTTAAAAATCTAAAAAAATAATGATTCATGATACACAAAAATAAATAAAGTTCAAATGAATTTTCCATAAATAAATGTTACAGAAACACAGACAAACCCATAAAAAATGTGCCTTTACCAAGGAAATCTTACATTGCTTTGCTGGAAATTTTATAAGGAATATCATCAAACTTTTCAAAATATGAATGGGGGTGCCTATATGGCTCAGTCATTAAATGTCTCCTTTCAGCTCAGGTCATGATCCCAGGGTCCTGGGATTGAGCCCCATATTGGGGTCCCTGCTCAGCAGGAAGACTGCTTTCCCCTCTTCCACTTCCCCTGTTTGTGTTCACTCTCTTGCTGTGTCTCTCCCTGTGAAATAAATAAATAAAACATTTAAAAAAATAAAAGACTCTGAATGCAAAAAAAAAAGTGTCTACTAGTTTTCATATAAACTTGGAGTATTTCCTCTCTTTTCAAGAACTGACATAGATGAGACTGCTGAACTTTACCAAAAGTGAATTTCTTACTCGTTAAAAGGGAGTGATCATATAAAACATTTATCAAATAATATTTTCCAGGACAAATTTGAACCTATTTTTTCCACACAGCCTATCCTAGTTTTTGAAATGTTTGGTCATACTCATATCTCCATGTTCATAGATAGTAATTGCTTCACATTGCTATCAGTTGCCTAGAATTTACATAATTGTAAAATGGCTTTTATACACTCTGAAAGAGATGATTGTAAGGAGAATCCTATAGCTAAGCCCAGTTCTTTATGGTATCTGTATGGAGTCATATATTATTTTTTTCATCCTTTCACATTTGTCCACAGCAGATTCTTCTATAAAGGGACCAAGAATATATAGTTCATAATAATGTGTTGACTTAAGAACTAATAATCTTTTTAAATATTTAAGCAATGTATGGTTTTAGTTGTTTAATAGGTTATACAGCTTGTGAACTATAAGGATTTTATTGTAAAAAGGTATCTAAAATGTGCAGGATTTATGTGTGCATATATACATGTGTTTCTTAATATAACTTCATCTAATTCCACAATGTGATTCAGCATTGATACATAAATAGGATAATAGGCAGACAGATATAGAGAAATATCTAATTTATCAGATACACTTTGAATTTGGATTCAGGTGATTGACTGTATTACACAAGCATGTTGCAGAAAATCTGGAGTCAATACTAGATCTAATTCTAGTTCTGCCACTTACTGAAAATGTAAGCTTGGATTAGTGAATTCAACTCTGTGAGACTTTGATAAGTAGAGCAAATCAAAGTCACAGTGAAATATAATCTCACACTTGTTAGAATGGCTATTAACAAAACAAAACAAAACAAAAAACAAGTATTGAAGAGTATGTGAAGAAAAAGACACACTTGAGTACTTTTGATAGGAATGTGAATTGGTACAGCCATAATGGAAAACAGTATAAAGGATCCTCAAGAAGTGAGAAATAAAACTATCATATGATCCAGCAATTACACTTCTGTGAATATACCCAAATAAAATGAAATCAGTTATATGAAGAGACACTTGCACTCCTATAATCATTGTTGTAGTATTATTAATAATATCTAAAGTATGGAAATTACCTTACATGTCCATTGACAAATGAATTGATAAATGAAATATATCATAACAACCACAACAGCATACATGGACCTAGAGGATATTAAGCTATATAAAATAAGTAGGACACAGAAAGACATAACAGTGCCGAATTGCATTGGTATGTGAAATCTAAAACAGTCAAAATTTAGAAATAAAGAGTAGAATGATGGTCATTGGATAAAGGGAGGATGACATAGGAAGATGTAGGTCAAAGGCCACAGTTTACATTATAGAAGATAAGTAAGTTCTGTAGATCTAATAATCTAAAGCTATGTAAACTGTTAATACTGTGTATTTGAAATTTGGTGGAAGAGTAGATCTCACTATTTGGTGGTATTCTCACAAGCAAAAATAAATAAATAAAATAACTAACTATGTGAGGCAATGTGAGGTGATGGATACTGTTAACTAGCAGTGATTATTTTAATTTGAATCAGTTAAAATAACTTAAATCACTTAAATATATGATTATTTTAACTTAAATTAATTTAACTTAAGTCATCAAGTTGTGCTATATATATATAAGTTATACCTCAATAAGTTATACCTCAATAAAACTGAAAAAAAACCAAAAGTTATTACAAGATTGATTGAGATCATTTATAGTGGATATGTCATATGTGAGTTATATGAGTGAGCAGTGAACAGTAGCTAGGACATTTTTTTACCATCTTCATCATCATCATTGTCCATAAAATTAACATAATTAACATTGTATCAAAATTTTCCATACACCTATAATCCTTAGATTTCTCAGTGACATTGTTCCCTAATTGTTTGAACTATTTGATTTTCAGAAAGTATCCTATGTTGTTAACACAAATGTAATGATTATTTCAAGAGAAGGTTGAGGGTATGTGCAGAAAATAAAGATATAATACAAGAGTTAAACACAGAATGTAGTACAATTGTGTAAAATTTATGCTTAAAAAATAACCATAACATATCCACTATATCTATGAATGTCTGAATTATTTCCAGGTGTTGTTTACATTGAGAAAATATATTACTGCCTCCACAGGCAGAAAAATTTAGTCATTTCTGTATAACATTTATTATAAATTCCCTTTGATACTTCTGAATAAAATCTGGGCAAGAAAATAATTCATTAGAAAGAGAAGATCCATATGAAGTATAAATAAGCAATTTTATTGAATTTTACTGAATTTATGAAGTGCAAATAAGCAACACTGCTAGGTTTATTCATTGAATTTCATGTGAGACCATTTAAAGCCTACCCAAATATGACTCAACCCTGTATCTTACAAAGATCCTCATCTTCTTCCCATCTAGAGGAACAGTTATGAAGTAACTTCAAAATCACTTTTTTGTTTTAAAAAGTATAGTCAGTCCCACCCAAACTCCACTTAGATATTCTGACTCTGAAGTTGACCAATTCTTATATAGATTATGTAACTCATTTTCTAACTGCTCATCTTAAATCTGGAATGATTTCAATCCAGTAAATAATCTACAATGTCAAAATAATTAACTCCAGAAAATCAACAGCTATCTTATCATATCCCATGCTTGCATAAAAAACAGCTGTACTCTTGTAGGGTAAAATAAATGTTATATATGTCGTACTAAAACTTTCTTTATTTAACTGCAATATCCTTAACCTGTAGAGGATCCATTACAAGCTCTGGATACTATGTTCCCTTTCTCAATGGATAACATATATCTCTCAAATTCAGTCATTTTTCTAGAAGTGTCTTGCTTCAAACAAATAAAATGTCACATTTGAAGGTCCATTTGCATTAATATATTTAATATATTTTTGTCACACAGAATTATCATTTTAAAATGATCATATTATTATTTTTAAAGTGATCATGAGTCTAGTATCATTTAGTGAACATCTTAGTTTTATTCAGAAGTCTGGGAAAGATGCTCATGCATGCTCATAGATAAAATCAGCCATTGATTATATTCTCAAATTCAGCATATTTCACTGTTATTTCAAAATATATTGTCAGGAATAACACCATTTCTTTTCAGAATTATTTAAGGATTAATGTTGTAGGTTTCAAGATAATTTGTTCAAGTATAGAGGCATTTAGGCAATCAATTATTTTTTAGAATTCTATATAGAAATGTAATATATATTACATATATATTTTATTTTTTATAGTTAAACCTTAAAACCCACTTTTTTCACATACAATTTTGTTTTAAAGTTCTGTCATTAATGAGATGCCTGGATATAACAATTGCTTATTCTATTAGTTTATAAAAGGTAGGTCTTAATTAGTTCTAAACAAAATTATCTTAAAACACTTACAGAAGCATCTCCACTTTTAAATGAGAAATAAAAATACAATTAAGACATGTACCTTTTATTATCTCCAACTTTTACAAACTTACTGGTTTGACATTGGTCCTCCACTTATCACATGGACAGAGTCATTTTTCTGAATAGACTTATTTCAGTGTTTTCAAACCAATATATATACTCAATTCTCATCCCTGCAGTTGACATTTTAGATAATTCCATAAAGACTAAACAACAATCATGATTTTAGGACATCTTTGGAGATTAAGGAAAACACTTGGTGTTTTTTGTGTATGTTCACTTGAGAATGTCCACTGAGACTTCAATAATGTAGGTTAAATCAACATGGCCTTAGGCCAAAGTTGGAAAATGAATTATGATAATTTGTTTAGATGTTTTCACAGATGTGTTAAAGGTCAATTCAGTGGGGAAACTAATTTATTTATTCTGACATTGTGAATATTATATCTCTAAAATTTTATGGAGTCATATATTTTATAGTTTGTTATTTATTAAGTACATAAAAATAATGAGTCTACATATTAATTTATTTTGGACATTGGAGTATATTCCTATAAAACTTCATACAGTGAAATGGGATGTGATATATGCAATATAAACACATAAAAAGAAATTTTTATAATATCACAATTTACATGTGATCTTTGTTTTAATATAATTTATTTTTAATTATTGCTCTTATGCTAGAAATTGCTATCAAATTATGAAACATTTTAAAATTTTAAATACTAATTATTATTATCGATATGGTTATATTATTACTTTCTTTGTTGGTATACTATTTAAATAATATTCAATAATAATGTCTTTTATGCAGGTAATGCTTAAATATTTTTAGATTTCCTATACTCTCCAATATTTCCTTTGACTATATGTGGTTTGTTGTTTTATTTTTAAGGAAAGGATACTCTCAGCCTAGTTTAGATCCTTTTTTATTTATTTATTTATTTATTTATTTTTAATTTATTTTTATTTATTTTTTTTATTTCCAGCATAACAGTATTCATTATTTTTGCACCACACCCCGTGCTCCATGCAATCCGTGCCCTCTATAATACCCACCACCTGGTACCCCAACCTCCCACCCCCCGTCCCTTCAAAACCCTCAGATTGTTTTTCAGAGTCCATAGTCTCTCATGGTTCACCTCCCCTTCCAATTTCCCCCAACTCCCTTCTCCACTCTAAGTCCCCATGTCCTCCATGCTATTTGTTATGCTCTACAAATAAGTGAAACCATATGATAATTGACTCTCTCTGCTTGACTTATTTCACTCAGCATAATCTCTTCCAGTCCCGTCCATGTTGCTACAAAAGTTGGGTATTCATCCTTTCTGATGGAGGCATAATACTCTATCCCCAGGGGTACAGGTCTGTGAATCACCAGGTTTACACACTTCACAGCACTCACCAAAGCACATACCCTCCCCAATGTCCATAATCCCACCCCCTTCTCCCAAACCCCCTTCCCCCAGCAACCCTCAGTTTGTTTTGTGAGATTAAAAGTCACTTATGGTTTGTCTCCCTCCCAATCCCATCTTGTTTCATTTATTCTTCTCCTACCCACTTAAGCCCCCATGTTGCATCACCACTTCCTCATATCAGGGAGATCATATGATAGTTGTCTTTCTCTGCTTGACTTATTTCGCTAAGCATGATACGCTCTAGTTCCATCCATGTTGTCGCAAATGGCAAGATTTCATTTCTTTTCATGGCTGCATAGTATTCCATTGTGTATATATACCACATATTCTTGATCCATTCATCTGTTGATGGACATCTAGGTTCTTTCCATAGTTTGGCTATTGTGGACATTGCTGCTATAAACATTCGGGTGCACGTGCCCCTTTGGATCACTACATTTGTATCTTTAGGATAAATACCCAGTAGTGCAATTGCTGGGTCATAGGGCAGTTCTATTTTCAACATTTTGAGGAACCTCCATGCTGTTTTCCAGAGTGGCTGCAGCAGCTTGCATTCCCACCAACAGTGTAGGAGGGTTCCCCTTTCTCCGCATCCTCGCCAGCATCTGTCATTTCCTGACTTGTTGATTTTAGCCATTCTGACTGGTGTGAGGTGATATCTCATTGTGGTTTTGATTTGTATTTCCCTCATGCCGAGTGATATGGAGCACTTTTTCATGTGTCTGTTGGCCACCTGGATGTCTTCTTTGCAGAAATGTCTGTTCATGTCCTCTGCCCATTTCTGGATTGGATTATTTGTTTTTGGGTGTTGAGTTTGCTAAGTTCTTTATAGATTCTGGACACTAGTCCTTTATCTGATATGTCATTTGCAAATATCTTCTCCCATTCTGTCAGTTGTCTTTTGATTTTGTTAACTGTTTCCTTTGCTGTGCAAAAGCTTTTGATCTTGATGAAATCCCAATAGTTCATTTTTGCCCTTGCTTCCCTTGCTTTTTGCGTTGTTCCTAGGAAGATGTTGCTGCGGTTGAGGTCAAAGAGGTTGCTGCCTGTGTTCTCCTCAAGGATTTTGATGGATTCCTTTCGCACATTGAGGTCCTTCATCCATTTTGAGTCTATTTTTGTGTGTGGTGTAAGGAAATGGTCCAATTTCATTTTTCTGCATGTGGCTGTCCAATTTTCCCAACACCATTTATTGAAGAGGCTGTCTTTTTGCCATTGGACATTCTTTCCTGCTTTGTCGAAGATTAGTTGACCATAGAGTTGAGGGTCTATTTCTGGGCTCTCTATTCTGTTCCATTGATCTATGTGTCTGTTTTTGTGCCAGTACCATGCTGTCTTGATGATGACAGCTTTGTAATAGAGCTTGAAGTCCGGAATTGTGATGCCACCAACGTTGGCTTTCTTTTTCAATATCCCTTTGGCTATTCAAAGGTCTTTTCTGGTTCCATATAAATTTTAGCATTATTTGTTCCATTTCTTTGAAAAAGATGGATGGTACTTTGATAGGAATTGCATTAAATGTGTAGATTGCTTTAGGTAGCATAGACATTTTCAATATATTTATTCTTCCAATCCAAGAGCATGGAACATTGTTCCATTTCTTTGTGTCTTCCTCAATTTCTTTCATGAGTACTTTATAGTTTTCTGAGTATAGATTCTGTGTCTCTTTGGTTAGGTTTATTCCTAGGTATCTTATGGTTTTGGGTGCAATTGTAAATGGGATTGACTCCTTAATTTCTCTTTCTTCTGTCTTGCTGTTGGTGTAGAGAAATGCAACTGATTTCTGTGCATTGATTTTATATCCTGACACTTTACTGAATTCCTGTATAAGTTCTAGCAGTTTTGGAGTGGAGTCTTTTGGGTTTTCCACATATAGTATCATATCATCTGCGAAGAGTGATAATTTGACTTCTTCTTTGCCGATTTGGATGCCTTTAATTTCCTTTTGTTGTCTGATTGCTGAGGCTAGGACCTCTAGTACTATGTTGAATAGCAGTGGTGATAATGGACATCCCTGCCGTGTTCCTGACCTTAGCGGAAAAGCTTTCAGTTTTTCTCCATTGAGAATGATATCTGCGGTGGGTTTTTCATAGATGGCTTTGATGATATTGAGGTATGTGCCCTCTATCCCTACACTTTGAAGAGTTTTGATCAGGAAGGGATGCTGTACTTTGTCAAATGCTTTTTCAGCATCTATTGAGAGTATCATATGTTTCTTGTTCTTTCTTTTATTGATGTGTTGTATCACATTGACTGATTTGCGGATGTTGAACCAACCTTGCAGCCCTGGAATAAATCCCACTTGGTCGTGGTGAATAATCTTTTTAATGTACTGTTGAATCCTATTGGCTAGTATTTTGTTGAGTATTTTCGCATCTGTGTTCATCAAGGATATCGGTCTATAGCTCTCCTTTTTGGTGGGATCCTTGTCTGGTTTTAGGATCAAGGTGATGCTGGCCTCATAAAATGAGTTTGGAAGTTTTCCTTCCATTTCTATTTTTTGGAACAGTTTCAGGAGAATAGGAATTAGTTCTTCTTTAAATGTTTGGTAGAATTCCCCCGGGAAGCCATCTGGCCCTGGGCTTTTGTTTGTTTGGAGATTTTTAATGACTGTTTCAATCTCCTTACTGGTTATGGGTCTGTTCAGGCTTTCTATTTCTTCCTGGTTCAGTTGTGGTAGTTTATATGTTTCTAGGAATGCATCCATTTCTTCCAGATTGTCAAATTTATTGGCGTAGAGTTGCTCATAGTATGTTCTTATAATAGTTTGTATTTCTTTGGTGTTAGTTGTGATCTCACCTCTTTCATTCATGATTTTATTTATTTGGGTCCTTTCTCTTTTCTTTTTGATAAGTCGGGCCAGGGGTTTATCTATTTTATTAATTCTTTCAAAGAACCAGCTCCTAGTTTCGTTGATTTGTTCTATTGTTTTTTTGGTTTCTATTTCATTGATTTCTGCTCTGATCTTTATGATTTCTCTTCTCCTGCTGGGCTTAGGGTTTCTTTCTTGTTCTTTCTCCAGCTCCTTTAGGTGTAGGGTTAGGTTGTGTACCTGAGACCTTTCTTGTTTCTTGAGAAAGGCTTGTACCGCTATATATTTTCCTCTCAGGACTGCCTTTGTTGTGTCCCACAGATTTTGAACCGTTGTATTTTCATTATCATTTGTTTCCATGATTTTTTTCTATTCTTCTTTAATTTCCCGGTTGACCCATTCATTCTTTAGAAGGATGCTGTTTAGTCTCCATGTATTTGGGTTCTTTCCAAACTTCCTTTTGTGGTTGAGTTCTAGCTTTAGAGCATTGTGGTCTGAAAATATGCAGGGAATGATCCCAATCTTTTGATACCGGTTGAGTCCTGATTTAGGACCGAGGATGTGATCTATTCTGGAGAATGTTCCATGTGCACTAGAGAAGAATGTGTATTCTGTTGCTTTGGGATGAAATATTCTGAATATATCTGTGATGTCCATCTGGTCCAGTGTGTCGTTTAAGGCCTTTATTTCCTTGCTGATCTTTTGCTTGGATGATCTGTCCATTTCAGTGAGGGGAGTGTTAAAGTCCCCTACTATTATTGTATTATTGTTGATGTGTTTCTTTGATTTTGTTATTAAGTGGTTTATATAGTTGGCTGCTCCCATGTTGGGGGCATAGATATTTAAAATTGTTAGATCTTCTTGTTGGACAGACCCTTTGAGTATGATATAGTGTCCTTCCTCATCTCTTATTATAGTCTTTGGCTTAAAATCTAATTGATCTGATATAAGGATTGCCACTCCTGCTTTCTTCTGATGTCCATTAGCATTGTAAATTCTTTTCCACCCCCTCACTTTAAATCTGGAGGTGTCTTCGGGCTTAAAATGAGTTTCTTGGAGGCAACATATAGATGGGTTTTGTTTTTTTATCCATTCTGATACCCTGTGTCTTTTGACAGGGGCATTTAGCCCATTAACATTCAGGGTAACTATTGAGAGATATGAATTTAGTGCCATTGTATTGCCTGTAAGTTGACTATTACTGTACATGGTCTCTGTTCCTTTCTGATCTACCACTTGTAGGCTCTCTCTTTGCTTAGAGGACCCCTTTCAAGATTTCCTGTAGAGCTGGTTTGGTATTTGCAAATTCTTTCAGTTTTTGTTTGTCCTGGAAGCTTTTAATCTCTCCTTCTATTTTCAATGATAGCCTAGCTGGATATAGTATTCTTGGCTGCATGTTTTTCTCATTTAGTGCTCTGAAAATATCATGCCAGCTCTTTCTGGCCTGCCAGGTCTCTGTGGATAAGTCAGCTGCCAATCTAATATTTTTACCATTGTATGTTACAGACTTCTTTTCCCGGGCTGCTTTCAGGATTTTCTCTTTGTCACTGAGACTTGTAAATTTTACTATTAGGTGATGGGGTGTGGGCCTATTCCTATTGATTTTGAGGGGCGTTCTCTGAACCTCCTGAATTTTGATGCTCGTTCCCTTTGCCATATTGGGGAAATTCTCCCCAATAATTCTCTCCAGTATACCTTCTGCTCCCCTCTCGCTTTCTTCTTCTTCTGGAATCCCAATTATTCTAATGTTGTTTCGTCTTATGGTGTCACTTATCTCTCGAATTCTCCCCTCGTGGTCCAGTAGCTGTTTGTCCCTCTTTTGCTCAGCTTCTTTATTCTCTGTCATTTGGTCTTCTATATCACTAATTCTTTCTTCTGCCTCATTTATCCTAGCAGTGAGAGCCTCCATTTTTGATTGCACTTCATTAATAGCTTTTTTTATTTCAACTTGGTTAGATTTTAGTTCTTTTATTTCTCCAGAAAGGGCTTTTATATCTCTCGAGAGTGTTTCTCTAATATCTTCCGTGCCTTTTTCGAGCCCGGCTAGAACCTTGAGAATTGTCATTCTGAACTCTAGATCTGACATATTACCAATGTCTGTATTGATTAGGTCCCTAGCCTTCGGTACTGCCTCTTGTTCTTTTTTTTGTGTTGAATTTTTCCGTCTTGTCATTTTGTCCAGATAAGAGTATATGAAGGGGCAAGTAAAATACTAAAAGGGTGGCAACAACCCCAGGAAAAAATGCTTTAACCAAATTAGAAGAGATCCAAAATCGTGAGGGGGGAAAAAGGGGATAAAAAGAGGTTCAAAAAGGAAGAAAGAAAAAAAAAGAAAAAAGAAAAAAAAAAGAAAAAAGAAAAGAAAAGAATAACAAAAAAAAGGAAAACACCTAAGAAAAATGTAAAAAAGAAAAAATATATATATTAGATAAACTAGTAAAAAATCGTTAAAAAAGAAATATGTAACAGTTAAAAAAAAAATTTTTTACCCGAAGGCGAGAAAAAAAAAAAAATAATGAAAAAGAAATAAATTAAATTAACTGCAAGACTAAAAAAAAATCACAGGGAAAAAGCCATGAGTTCCATGCTTGGCTTTCTCCTCCTCTGGAATTCTGTTGCTCTCCTTGGTATTGAAACCGCACTCCTTGGTAGGTGAACTTGGTCTCGGCTGGATTTCTTGTTGATCTTCTGGGGGAGGGGCCTGGTGTAGTGATTCTCAAGTGTCTTTGCCCCAGGCGGAATTACACCGCCCTTACCCGGGGCCGGGGTGAGTAATCCGCTCGGGTTTGCTTTCAGGAGCTTTTGTTCCCTGAGCGCTTTCCGTAGAGTTCCGGAGGACGGGAATACAAATGGCGGCCTCCTGGTCTCTGGCCTGGAGGAGCCGAGAGCCCAGGGCCGCACTCCTCAGTGCGCCCTCAGAGAACAGCGCCCAGTTACTCCCGTCTGCCTGACCTCCAGCGGCGCTCCGAGCTCTCCGAGCCTGCGACCAGTTCAAGGTAACACCGAGCTGTGAGCTTACTGTCGGCTCTGTCTCTGTAGCCGACTTTCCCGTTCCAATACCCGCAAGCTCTGCGACACTCAGACACCCCTGATCCTTCTGTGACCCTGCGGGACCTGAGGCCACGCTGAACCCGCGTGGGCTTCGCCCCAGTTTAGCCTCTGGAGCGATGTCCCTCAGCGGAACAGACTTTTAAAAGTCCTGATTTTGTGCGCCGTTGCTCCGCCGCTTGCCGGGAGCCGGCCCCTCTCCCCGGGGTCTATCTTCCCGTCGCTTTGGATTCACTTCTCCGCCGGTCCTACCTTTCAGAAAGTGGTTGTTTTTCTGTTTCCAGAATTGCTGTTCTTCTTCTCTTTGATCTGCCGATGGATTTTCAGGTGTTTGCAATCTTTAGATAAGCTATCTAGCTGATCTCCGGCTAGCTGAAGCAGTCTCAGCCTGCTACTTCTCCGCCATCTTGACTCCTCCCCCCTAGATCCTTTTTTAAAAGTTTTTTCCTGTAATTAAAATATATGTAACATCAAATTTACTATTTTCAACTGTACAATTCTGCATATTAGGTACATTCACATTTTTACAGAACCATCAATAAAATCCATCTCTATAAGATTTTCTTCATTCCAAACCATAGTTTTTCATCCTATAAACAATAAATTCCTTGGGCACATGGGTGGCTCAGTCATCAAGCATCTGCCTTCCACTCAGGCCATGGTCCCAGGATGCTGGGATCGAGTCCCACATCAGGCTCCCTGCTTGGCAGGAGGCTTGCTTCTCCCTCTCCTACTCCCTCTGCTTGTGTTCCCTCTCTTGCTGTGTTTTTTTCTGTCAAATAAATAAATAAATCTTTAAAAAATTAAAATAAAATAAATTCCTGTTCTCTCCTCTTCATAGTCCTTCTAAACATGATTCTACTTTCTGCTTCAATGAATTTCCCTATACTAAGTACCTCATAAAAATAGAATCATGAAACTAGTCATTTTCTGTCTTATTTAACGTGGAAAAATTGGGGCACCTGGATGGCTTACTTGTTGAGTGTCTGCCTTCTCCTCAGGTCATGATCCCAGGGTCCTGAAATCAAGGCCTCCATAGAGCCCCCTATTGAGCTACCTGCTCAACAGGAAAACTGCTTCTCCCTCTCCCACTCCTCCTGCTTGAGCCCTCTCTCACTGTCTTTCTCTATGTCAAATAAAGTAAATAAAATAATAAAATAAAAGTATTGTCAAGCTTCACCAATGTGTAGCTTGCATAAGAATATTTTTTATTTTTCAATTTTTATTTAAATTCTAGTTAATTTACATATAGTCTAATATTGATTTTAGGTATAGCTTAGTGATTCACCACTTATATGTAACACCCAGTGCTCATTGCAAGTGCCCTCCTTAATGCCCATCACCCATCCAACCCAACCCCGACATACTCCATCCATCAATACTCAGAGTGTTCTCTGTAGTTAAAGTCCTTTATGGTTGGCTTCCCTCTATTCCCCCCTTCCCCTATTTTTATTTGTCTTATTTCGTTAATTCAATATATGAGTGAAATCTTATGGTATTTATCTTTCTCTACCTGGCTTATTTCACTTAGCATAACATATTCTAGTTCCATCCATGTCATCACAAATGGAAAGAGATAATTATTTTTTTAAAGACCAAATAATAGTCCATTGTACATGTATATCACATTGTGTTTATCCATTCATATTTCTATGAGGATTTGGGTGGATTCCATTTTTTTTGGTTATTATGAGTAATGTTGCTGTGAACACTGGTGAACAGATATATGTTCAATTTCCTATCTCAATTCTTGTATGTATATAACTTGAAGTGAAATTGATCATATGGTAGTTTTACATTAAACACTTGAAGAGAGAGACAAGATGGTGGGGAAGAAGGAGGAGGTGCCATTTCAACCTGTACCCAAAAGTGAGCTGATTACCTAACAAAGAACTCCGATCACACATGAAATCAGCCTGAGATCAGAATTATACACGTCTGGATCTCTATGGGGGAAGAAGACGCCAGTGGGCAGGTAAAGTGGAGTGGGAACATGGGACTGATATTGGAAGATAAACAAAAGGGGGAGAGAGCCACTAGAGGCGACCCATTGGAAAGTAATACCCCAATACAAGAGTGCCCAGCATCTGGGGTCCAGCATTATCTTGGAGTCTGGTTGAAAGCACTAAAAAAGAGCAAAGGGTCACAGGGGGAAATTGTGGGAACTTGGGCGATTAGGGACGGGGGCTTAAGTCCCCGGACCCAGGACAGCCACCCATGGCGCTGAGCCAGAGAGAGTGCGACGGAGAAACCAGGTCTGGGTCCCTGAGCCACCAGCCCACCTGAGAGTGTGTGGGGTCCTGTGAGGGGCTGGGAGCCTCGCCAGCTGGCAGAAGAATAGGCTTTTTACAGTATCCACACGCCCGCCATACCCTGCTATCAGAGCCTGAGACACGCATGCCCCACACCCTCCTCTGAGAAGGGTGCACACATACACAGTGCACTAGGATCTGGAAAGATCAGACACTCCCAGCCTGGGCCAGTGGGAAAATCTCAGTGTGCGATCTCTGCTTGGAACCTCTCTGGTAGTCTCTGCCATTGTGGTTTTGGATACAAGTAGGAGTTCCTGCCTCCCCAGGGACCGTGACTTGGAACTTGCTCTGCCAGCAGCCAAGGGGAAACTTACTTGCTCCACAGCATCTAAAGGGGAACAGACTGAGGCTTTTCTCTGAGAGGGAGGTGGGAGTGCAGTTTGCTTTCCTCTAAACCTCCAAAAACCATCAAAAACTGTCAAGGCGAGAGAAACACACACACACACACACACACACACATAAATGAACAAACAAACATAAAAACCTCCAGAGAACAAAAGCCTGGAAGAACGGTTTCCTCAGAACCCGCCCTCTTGAAAAGGGGCGGGAGGACTTAGCTCAGGCAACATTGCCTGAAAACCTGAAAACCCACGTGACAGGCCCTTCCCTCAGGAAACCAACAAGGAAAAAAAAAAAAGAAAAACAAAAGATGACAAGGGAACAACCACCACAACTTCACAGATACAACTTTTATTTTTAATTCATTCCCACTATTCTGGTTAATTTTTTTATATATAGATAATTTCTTTAACCTATTTATCATCACAGTGAGATATCCAGTGCATCAAATTCCATAATAACCTTTTAACCTGAACTTCTTGATACATATACCCATGTTTTTATTTTGCTTTTCTATTTTTTTAATTTTTTTAAAATTTAGGTCAGTTTAGTTTAGTTTATTCTTTTTTTTATGTTTATTTTTTTCATATTCATATAGAGTTAAACTACAAGGTAATCCCCTTTCACCAATCAATGCTACCCCTATAGGGAAACCAATTTTTAAACCCTATTTATCTAAGGAAAGTTCAGTCCTTTAACAAAGATATCAAGATATATCCAGGAACAATGAAAATAAACTTCCTCACCCACACTGAGAATTTATAACCACTCTCCCATCTTTTCTTCTGCCAGTATTTCTGTGTACTTGTGTTTGTCCTGATAATATATAAATTTTATACTTGGGGTTCTTTTGGACGAGGTTCTTTTTTTTTCTTTGCATATATATATATACACATATATATCTGTATATATATATATATATATACATATAAAATACATATACATATGTACATATACATATACATATAAAAGTGTATGACAAGAGGATATATATATATGTGCATATATATATACACATATATATATATCCTCTTGTCGTACACTTTTATCAGTCTGATATATATATATACACATATATATATATATACACATATATATATATCCTCTTGTCATACACTTTTATCAGTCTTTTTGTTTGTTTGTTATTGTTTGTATATGTCATAAATCTTACCTTGGGGTCCATTTGGGCTGAGTCCTCTCTCTCTTTCTTTTTTTTTTTAATTTATTTCCAGCATAACAGTATTCATCATTTTTGCACCACACCCAGTTCTCCATGCAATCTGTGCCCTCTCTATTACCCACAACCTGGTTTCCCCAACCTAGCACTCATCACCACTTCAAACCCCTCAGATGAGTCTTCTCTTTTATCTTTATTTTTTCCTCTCTATCATTTCTCTCTATGCTTTCTTTTCTTTTTTCTCTCTTTATTTTTTTCTTTCATTTGGGTGGGGATTCCTGATTGCTCAGAAGTGTTGCAGGGTGCACCTTGACTGCATCACGGTTGATACATCCAGCTACATCAATTAAGCAATCTCTCACCAAAATGACTAGAGGAGGAATGCCCAATAGAAGAAAAATTCAGAGGATGGGCCTTCTGCAACAGATCTAATGGCTACTGATATCTACAATATGTCGGAAAAGGAATTTAGGCTAACAATTATCCAGACAATAGCTAGGTTGGAGAAAACCATGGATGACCAAATGCAATTGATTAGGGCCAAACTGAAAGAAAACAGGGATGATGTTCACAATGTAAGGGCAGAACTGAAAGCCACCAGGGATGATGTTCACAATGCTCTCAATGAGTTCCAATCAAATCTAAATTCTCTCAAAGCTACGTTAACTGAGACAGAAGATAGAATTAGTGATCTGGAGGACAAACAGAGAGGAAGGATCAGGAGAAAGCCTGGAACAAACAGCTTAGAAAGCACGAAAACAGAATCAGGGAAATAAATGATGCCATGAAATGTTCAAACGTCAGAATTATAGGAATCCCTGAAGGGGAGGAGAAAGAAGGAAGTATAGAAAATATAGTGGAACAAGTTCTTCATGAAAATTTTCCAATCTCGAGAATGGAACCAGCATTCATGAACTAGTGGCAGAATGGTCTCCCCGCAAAATATAGATTCTTAAAAGTCCTTGAGACAAATAAGAGCAAGAATGAAGAATTATATTTGTAGGCAGACCCTCTTGAAGGCAGCTAGGACAAAGAAGTTCCTTATGTACAGAGGAAAGCCCATCAGAATAATGTCAGACCTGTCCATGAAACCTGACAAGCCAGAAAAGGCTAGCAAGATAAATTCAGGACACAAAATGAGAAGAATATGCAGCCAAGCATATTTTACCCAGGAAGGCTGACATTCAAAATGGATGGAGAGATAAAGAGTTTCCAAGACCAGCAAGGCTTAAAAGAGTATACGACCACCAAGATGACACTGCAGGAAATATTAAGGGGGGTTCTATAAAAGAGGAAAAATCCTAAGAATAGCATTTAACAGAAACATAGGGACAATCATAAGAAAGAAAGACTTCAAAGGTAACACGATGTCAATAAAAATGTATCTATCAATAATCATTCTCAATGTGACTGGCTTAAATGCACCCATAAAATGACACTGGGCTACATATTGGAGAGGACTACAGGACCCATCCATATGTTGTCTACAAGAGACCCATTTTGAACATAAAGATACAGCCAGACTGAAAGTGAAGGGATGGAGAAGCATCTTTCATACCAATGGGTCTCAAAAGAAGGCCAGGGTAGCGATTCTCATATCAGATAAATTAGATTTTAAACTGAAGACTGTAGTCAGAGATACAGAAGGACATTACATCATTCTTAAAGGGACTATACAAAAGATTATCTAATAATTGTAAATATCTATGCCCCCAATATAGGAGCTGCCAATTACATATGAAAACTGTTAATCAAAATAAAGAGTCATATTCATATAAATACATTAATAGTAGGAGATCTTAACACGCATCTCTCAGTAATAGGCAGATAACTGAAACAGAAAATCAATAAAGATACAAGAGCATTGATTGACACATTGGACCAGATGGACCTCATAGATATATACAGAATATTGCACCCTAAAACAACAGAATACTTATTCTTCTCAAGTGCACATGGAACCTTCTCCAGAATAGACCATATATCACAAATCAGGACTGAATGGATACCAAAAGACTCACATTATTCCCTGAATATTCGCAGATCACAGTACTTTGAAACTGGAGCTCAATCACAAGAAAAACCTTGGAAGGAACCCAAACACCTGGAAGATAAAGATCACCTTGCTTAAGAATGCTTGGATCAACCGGAAGATCAAAGAAGAACTTAAACAATTCATGGAAACCAATGAGAATGAAGACACTTCGGTCAAAAACCTATGGGATACAGCAAAGGCGGTCCTAAGGGGGAAATACATAGCCATCCAAGCCTCCCTCAAAAAAAGTGAAAAATCCAGAATACACCAACTGTCTCTACATCTTAAAGAGCTGGAGAATCAACAACAAACAAAACCAACTCCACAGATAAGAAGGCAAATAATCAAGGTTAGAGCAAAGATCAATGAGGTAGAAACTAGAGATACAGTAGAACGTATCAATGAAACCAGAAGATGGATTTTTGAAAAAATCAATAAGATCGATAAACCATTGTCCACACTAATCCAAAAGAAAAGAAAGAGCTTAAATTAATAAAATTATAAATGAAAAGGGAGAGATCACAACTAACACCAAGGAAGTAGAAACAATCATCAGAAATTATTATCAACAGTTACATGTGAATAACTTAAGCAACTTAGATGAAATGGATGCATTCCGGGAGAACTATAAACTCCCAAAATTGAACCAGGAAGAAATTGACAGCCTGAATAGACTGATACCTAGTAACAAGATTGAGGCAGTGATCAAAAACCTCCCAAAAAAAAGAGAGCACAGGACCTGACGGATTCCCTGGGGAATTCTACCAAACTTTCAAAGAAGAAACAACACCTATTCTCCTGAAGCTGTTTCAAAAAATTGAAGCAGAAGGTAAACTTCCTGACACTTTCTATGAAGCCAGCATTACCCTAATCCCCAAACCAGGCAAAGACCCTACCAGAAAGGAGAATTTCAGACCAATATCACTGATGAATATGGATGTGAAGATTCTCAACAAGATCCTAGCAATCAGGATCCAACAGCACATTAAAATGATTATCCACCATGACGAGGTGAAATTCATCCTTGGGTTACAAGGATGGTTCCACATTCGCAAATCAATCAATGTGATAGAACAAATCAATAAAAGAAAAGTGAAGAACCACATGGTCCTCTCACTAATGCAGAAAAAGCATTTGACAATACCCAGCTTCCATTCCTGATTAAAACGCTTCAAAGTATAGGGATAGAGGGAACATTTCTGAACTTCATTAAATCCTTCTTTGAAAGACCCACAGCAAATATCATCCTCAATGGCAAAAAGCTTGCAGCCTTCCTGTTGAGATCAGGAACACGACAAGGATGCCTACTCTCACCACTCTTGTTCAACATAGTATTAGAAGTCCTAGAAACAGCAATCAGACAATAAAGAGAAATAAAAGGTATACAAATTGGCAATGAAGAAGTCAAACTCTCTCTCTTCGCAGATGACATGATTATATGGAAAACCCAAGGAATCCACCCCAAAACTACTAGAACTCATACAGCAATTTAGCAACCTGGCAGGATACAAAGTCAATGTACAGAAATCAGTGGCTTTCTTATACACTGACAATGAAATACAGAAAGGGAAATTGGAGAATTGATTCCATTTACTCTAGCACCAAGAACCATAAGATACCTGGGAATAAACCTAATCAAAGAGGTAAAGGATCTGTACTGTGGAGCTACAGAATATTCATGAAAGAACGTGAGGACACCAAAAGATGGAAGACCATTCCATGCACTTGGATCAGGGAATAAACATTATTAAATGTCTATACTGCCCAGAGCTATCTATACCTTTAATGCCATTCCAGTCAAAATTCCACCAGTATGTTTCAAAGAGCTGGAATCAGAAGAGACCCCAAATCTCTAAGGAAATGTTGAAAAACAAAAATAAAACTGGTGGTATCATGTTACCTGATTTCAAGCTTAACTACAAAGCTGTGATCACAAGACAGCATGGTACTGGAATAAAAACAGACACATAGACCAGTGGAACAGAGTAGTGGCACTGTGGCCCAGATATGGACCCTCAACTCTATGTTCAAATAATCTTCAACAAAGCAGGAAATAAATATACAGTGGAGAAAAACAGTCTCTTCAATAAATGGTGCTGGGAAAACTGGACAGCTATATATAGAATGAAACTCGACCACTCTCATACACCATACACAAAGATAAACTTGAAATGAGTAAAAGACTTCAACATGAGTCAGGAATCCATCAGAATCATAGAGGAGAACGTAGGCAGTAACCTTTGATATCAGTCACAGAAACTTCCTTAAAGGTATGTCTCCAAAGGCAAAAGAAACAAAATCAAAAATGAACTTTTGGGACTTCCTCAAGATCAAAACCTTGTGCACAACAAAGGAAACAGTCAACAAAACAAGGAGGCAACCCATGAAATGGGAGAAGATATTTGCAAATGACAGAAAAGACAAAGGTTGATATCCAGGATCTATAATGAACTCCTCAAACTCAACACACACAAAACAGATAATCACATCAAAAAATGGGCCGAAGATATGAACAGAGAGGGTTTCAGAGGGGAGGGAGGTAGGAGGCGTTGGGTAGCCCAATAATGGGTGTTAAGGAGGGTACATGTTGTAATGAGCACTGGGTGTTATACACAAGTAATGAATCATTAAACACTGCATCAAAACCTAATGATACACTGTATGGTGACTAACATAATAAAAAAATTCAAAAAAAGAAAAAAAAACTATTGAACTGTCTTGTGAAAATTACTTATTTCTTGCTGCTTTCAATATAGTCTCTGTGTTTGACAGTTTAATTGTGTCTTATTGTCAGTCATTTTCAGGTTATCCTACTTGGAATTTTTTTGAGATTCTTGAATTAATATTCCCATCTTATCAAATTTGAGAAGATCTCATCATTTTTTATTCAAATAATTTCTTTGTCCCTTTCACTTTAATCACCTTCTGGGACTCCCATAATGCGTATATTGGTTGATGTAATGATTTCCCACCTATATACTTTTTTGCTTATATTCACATTTCTTCAACCTTTTGTCTTTATTCTCCTCAGCACCAATAATTACAATAGACATTCCTTCACTTTCTTTGATGTATTTTTTCCTGACTGTTTAAAACTTCTCTTGTATCTCTAGCGAATTTTTAATTTCAGTGTTTTTTTTTTCTTTTTTCTTTTGTATTTTTCAGCCTTAGAATTTCTGGTTTGTTTCTTTTTAGAATTTACATCTAATTTTTTATATTCTCATATTGTTTTGAAATCATTTAAATATATTTATGTATTTGTGTTTTACTTAATTATATGACTATATTAAAGGAAGTTTAAATATATTAAAGGAAGTTTAAATATATTAAAGGAAGTTTAAATTATATGAATATATTAAAGGAAGTTTAAATATATTAAAGGAAGTTTAAATTCTAGTAATTCCAATTTTTGTTTCATCACAGACATTTTTTGTCAATATTCTTTTTTTTTAATGTACAAGACCATGTTTTCCTACTTCTTTGTAAGCTTTCTTATTTTTTTGTTCTTATTGTTGAAAACCAGACATTTGAAAAACACAAATATCTCTCCCAGGTTATACCAATTAGCTCTTAATATCAATCATTATAGTACCATACAAATAATTTAGCTGGCTTTAAATTTTTCTGTGCTCTTCCAATTCATTCCTCCCCCACTCATGACCCTGGCACCAAGTGAACTTTTAAATTCTCCATAGCTTTGCTGTTTCCAGGATATTATATGGTTGGATTTAACATCCAGGGTATATGGTTTCATTCACTTAAAATATGCATTTAAGGATTTGTGTGTCTTTCATGACTTTACAACATAGATCTTTTTATCACTGACTAACATTCCATTGTTTAGAATTTTTTCAGTTCACCAAATGAAGAACATCTTATTTGCTTTCATATTTTTGCATTATAAATACAACAGTGATAAACACCCATGTATAGATTTTTCTGTGAACATCCTTTCAAATTAATGACTGCTGGACTATGTGGTTAGATAAGCTTAGATTTGTAAGAAACTGTCAAACTATCTTCCTAGAAATTTGTGCCATTTTACAATCCTGACAACAAAAATTTATTTCTGTAGTGTCACCTTCTTATCAAAACTTGGTCTTTTCAGTTTTCTGTATTTTCACAATTCAGTTAAGTATGTAGTGATAACTTATTATTCTTTTAATTTGCATTTCTCAAGTGAAATATGATGTGAGGTATAATTTTATAAGCTTGTTTTACATCTGCTTATGTTCTTTGGTTCTTAGTCCATTTTAATAATTAGGCTATTTTCTTAAGTGTTCATTTTTAGTTCATTGTATATTTAGAAAATAATTATTTATCTGATATGTGTTTTGTAATGATTTTCTTTGAGTCTGAGCCTTCTGTTTTCATTGTCTTGAATTCTTATTTTATAGACCAAAATTTTAGTTTAATAAAGTCCAGATTATATGTTTCTTTTAAATTAAGTATTCAGGGGCGTCTGGGTGCTCAGTGGGTTAAAGCCTCTGCCTTCAGCTCAGGTCATGATCCCAGGGTTCTGGGATCGAGCCCCGCGTCGGGCTCTCTGCTCCACAGGGAACCTGCTTTCTCCACTCTCTCTCTCTGCCTGCCTCTCTGCCTACTTGTGATCTCTCTCTCTCTCTGTCAAATAAATAAAATCTTAAAAAAAATAAATTAAGTATTCATTGGCATTGTATCTAATAAGTCATGTGATACCTAGAGGATTTCCTCTAGGTTTATTCTACATTATCTTCTAGCAACCTTGTAGGTTTGCATTTTATATGCAGGTTTATGAACCATTTTGAGTTAATTTTGGTGAAGGATGTAAAAGTTTGCGTATAGATTGATTGACTGGTTGATAGATTTACTTTAGGATGTCTGGTTTTTCCAATATCATTTATGGGAAAAACTATATTTGCTCTAGTGTGTTGACCATTTTCTTTGTTAAAGATCAGTTGCCTGGAGGAGTCAAGATGGCAGAGAAGTAGCAGGCTGAGACTGCTTCAGCTAGCCGGAGATCAGCTAGATAGCTTATCTAAAGATTGCAAACGCCTGAAAATCCATCGGCAGATCAAAGAGAAGAAGAACAGCAATTCTGGAAACAGAAAAACAACCACTTTCTGAAAGGTAGGACCGGCGGAGAAGTGAATCCAAAGCGACGGGAAGATAGACCCCGGGGGGAGAGGCCGGCTCCCGGCAAGCGGCGGAGCAACCGCGCACAAAATCAGGACTTTTAAAAGTCTGTTCCGCTGAGGGACATCGCTCCAGAGGCTAAACCGGGGCGAAGCCCACGCAGGTTCAGCGTGGCCTCAGGTCCCGCAGGGTCACAGAAGGACCGGGGGTGTCTGAGTGTCGCAGACCTTGCGGGTATTGGAACAGGAAAGCCGGCTACAGAGACAGAGCCGACAGTAAGCTCACAGCTCGGTGTTACCTTGAACTGGTCGCAGGCTCGGTGAGCTCGGAGCGCGGCCGGAGGTCAGGCAGACGGGAGTAACTGGGCGCTGTTCTCTGAGGGCGCACTGAGGAGTGCGGCCCCGGGCTCTCGGCTCCTCCGGGCCAGAGACCAGGAGGCCGCCATTTGTATTCCCGTCCTCCGGAACTCTACGGAAAGCGCTCAGGGAACAAAAGCTCCTGAAAGCAAACCCGAGCGGATTACTCACCCCGGCCCCGGGTAAGGGCGGTGTAATTCCGCCTGGGGCAAAGACACTTGAGAATCACTACAACAGGCCCCTCCCCCAGAAGATCAACAAGAAATCCAGCCGAGACCAAGTTCACCTACCAAGGAGTGCGGTTTCAATACCAAGGAGAGCAGCAGAATTCCAGAAAAGAAGAAAGCCAAGCACGGAACTCATGGCTTTTTCCCTGTGATTTTTTTTTTAGTCTTGCAGTTAATTTAATTTTTTTTTTCTTTTTCATTTTTTGTATTTTTTTTTTCTCGCCTTCGGGTAAAAATTTTTTTTTAACTGTTACCTTTTTCTTTTTTAAAGATTTTTTACTAGTTTATATAATATATATATTTTTTCTTTTTTACATTTTTATTATGTGTTTTCTTTTTTTAAAATTCTTTTCTTTTCTATTTTTTTTCTTTTTTCTTTTTTTTTTTCTTTTTTCCTTTTTGAACCTCTTTTTATCCCCTTTCTTCCACCTCACGATTTTGGATCTCTTCTAATTTGGTTAAAGCATTTTTTCCTGGAGTTGTTGCCACCCTTTTAGTATTTTACTTGCCCCTTCATATACTCTTATCTGGACAAAATGACAAGACGGAAAAATTCAACACAAAAAAAAGAACAAGAGGCAGTACCCAAGGCTAGGGACCTAATCAATACAGACATTGGTAATATGTCAGATCTAGAGTTCAGAATGACAATTCTCAAGGTTCTAGCCGGGCTCGAAAAAGGCATGGAAGATATTAGAGAAACCCTCTCGAGAGATATAAAAGCCCTTTCTGGAGAAATAAAAGAACTAAAATCTAACCAAGTTGAAATAAAAAAAAGCTATTAATGAGGTGCAATCAAAAATGGAGGCTCTCATTGCTAGGATAAATGAGGCAGAAGAAAGAATTAGTGATATAGAAGACCAAATGACAGAGAATAAAGAAGCTGAGCAAAAGAGGGACAAACAGCTACTGGACCACGAGGGGAGAATTCGAGAGATAAGTGACACCATAAGACGAAACAACATTAGAATAATTGGGATTCCAGAAGAAGAAGAAAGCGAGAGGGGAGAAGAAGGTATACTGGAGAGAATTATTGGGGAGAATTTCCCCAATATGGCAAAGGGAACGAGCATCAAAATTCAGGAGGTTCAGAGAACGCCCCTCAAAATCAATAAGAATAGACCCACACCCCGTCACCTAATAGTAAAATTTACAAGTCTCAGTGACAAAGAGAAAATCCTGAAAGCAGCCCGGGAAACGAGGTCTGTAACATACAATGGTAAAAATATTAGATTGGCAGCTGACTTATCCACAGAGACCTGGCAGGCCAGAAAGAGCTGGCATGATATTTTCAGAGCACTAAATGAGAAAAACATGCAGCCAAGAATACTATATCCAGCTAGGCTATCATTGAAAATAGAAGGAGAGATTAAAAGCTTCCAGGACAAACAAAAACTGAAAGAATTTGCAAATACCAAACCAGCTATATAGGAAATCTTGAAAGGGGTCCTCTAAGCAAAGAGAGAGCCTACAAGTGGTAGATCAGAAAGGAACAGAGACCATATACAGTAACAGTCACCTTACAGGCAATACAATGGCACTAAATTCATATCTCTCAATAGTTACCCTGAATGTGAATGGGCTAAATGCCCTTGTCAAAAGACACAGGGTATCAGAATGGATAAAAAAACAAAACCCATCTATATGTTGCCTCCAAGAAACTCATTTTAAGCCCGAAGACACCTCCAGATTTAAAGTGAGGGGGTGGAAAAGAATTTACCATGCTAATGGACATCAGAAGAAAGCAGGAGTGGCAATCCTTATATCAGATCAATTAGATTTTAAGCCAAAGACTATAATAAGAGATGAGGAAGGACACTATATCATACTCAAAGGGTCTGTCCAACAAGAAGATCTAACAATTTTAAATATCTATGCCCCCAACGTGGGAGCAGCCAACTATATAAACCAATTAATAACAAAATCAAAGAAACACATCAACAATAATACAATAATAATAGGGGACTTTAACACTCCCCTCACTGAAATGGACAGATCATCCAAGCAAAAGATCAGCAAGGAAATAAAGGCCTTAAACGACACACTGGACCAGATGGACATCACAGATATATTCAGAATATTTCATCCCAAAGCAACAGAATACACATTCTTCTCTAGTGCACATGGAACATTCTCCAGAATAGATCACATACTCGGTCCTAAATCAGGACTCAACCGATATCAAAAGATTGGGATCATTCCCTGCATATTTTCAGACCACAATGCTCTAAAGCTAGAACTCAACCACAAAAGGAAGTTTGGAAAGAACCCAAATACATGGAGACTAAACAGCATCCTTCTAAAGAATGAATGGGTCAACCGGGAAATTAAAGAAGAATTGAAAAAAATCATGGAAACAAATGATAATGAAAATACAACGGTTCAAAATCTGTGGGACACAACAAAGGCAGTCCTGAGAGGAAAATATATAGCGGTACAAGCCTTTCTCAAGAAACAAGAAAGGTCTCAGGTACACAACCTAACCCTACACCTAAAGGAGCTGGAGAAAGAACAAGAAAGAAACCCTAAGCCCAGCAGGAGAAGAGAAATCATAAAGATCAGATCAGAAATCAATGAAATAGAAACCAAAAAAACAATAGAACAAATCAACGAAACTAGGAGCTGGTTCTTTGAAAGAATTAATAAAATAGATAAACCCCTGGCCCGACTTATCAAAAAGAAAAGAGAAAGGACCCAAATAAATAAAATCATGAATGAAAGAGGTGAGATCACAACTAACACCAAAGAAATACAAACTATTATAAGAACATACTATGAGCAACTCTACGCCAATAAATTTGACAATCTGGAAGAAATGGATGCATTCCTAGAAACATATAAACTACCACAACTGAACCAGGAAGAAATAGAAAGCCTGAACAGACCCATAACCAGTAAGGAGATTGAAACAGTCATTAAAAATCTCCAAACAAACAAAAGCCCAGGGCCAGATGGCTTCCCGGGGGAATTCTACCAAACATTTAAAGAAGAACTAATTCCTATTCTCCTGAAACTGTTCCAAAAAATAGAAATGGAAGGAAAACTTCCAAACTCATTTTATGAGGCCAGCATCACCTTGATCCCAAAACCAGACAAGGATCCCACCAAAAAAGAGAGCTATAGACCGATATCCTTGATGAACACAGATGCGAAAATACTCAACAAAATACTAGCCAATAGGATTCAACAGTACATTAAAAAGATTATTCACCACGACCAAGTGGGATTTATTCCAGGGCTTCAAGGTTGGTTCAACATCCGCAAATCAGTCAATGTGATACAACACATCAATAAAAGAAAGAACAAGAACCATATGATACTCTCAATAGATGCTGAAAAAGCATTTGACAAAGTACAGCATCCCTTCCAGATCAAAACTCTTCAAAGTGTAGGGATAGAGGGCACATACCTCAATATCATCAAAGCCATCTATGAAAAACCTACTGCAGATATCATTCTCAATGGAGAAAAACTGAAAGCTTTTCCGCTAAGGTCAGGAACACGGCAGGGATGTCCATTATCACCACTGCTATTCAACATAGTACTAGAGGTCCTAGCCTCAGCAATCAGACAACAAAAGGAAATTAAAGGCATCCAAATCGGCAAAGAAGAAGTCAAATTATCACTCTTCACAGATGATATGATACTATATGTGGAAAACCCAAAAGACTCCACTCCAAAACTGCTAGAACTTATACAGGAATTCAGTAAAGTGTCAGGATATAAAATCAATGCACAGAAATCATTTCTGTACACAGAATGCATTTCTCTACACCAACAGCAAGACAGAGGAAAGAGAAATTAAGGAGTCAATCCCATTTACAATTGCACCCAAAACCATAAGATACCTAGGAATAAACCTAACCAAAGAGACACAGAATCTATACTCAGAAAACTATAAAGTACTCATGAAAGAAATTGAAGAAGACACAAAGAAATGGAAAAATGTTCCATGCTCCTGGATTGGAAGAATAAATATTGTGAAAATGTCTATGCTACCTAAAGTAATCTACACATTTAATGCAATTCCTATCAAAGTACCATCCATCTTTTTCAAAGAAATGGAACAAATAATGCTAAAATTCATATGGAACCAGAAAAGACCTCAAATAGCCAAAGGGATATTGAAAAAGAAAGCCAACGTTGGTGGCATCACAATTCCGGACTTCAAGCTCTATTACAAAGCTGTCGTCATCAAGACAGCATGGTACTGGCACAAAAACAGACACATAGATCAATGGAACAGAATAGAGAGCCCAGAAATAGACCCTCAACTCTATGGTCAACTAATCTTCGACAAAGCAGGAAAGAATGTCCAATGGAAAAAAGACAGCCTCTTCAATAAATGGTGTTGGGAAAATTGGACAGCCACATGCAGAAAAATGAAATTGGACCATTTCCTTACACCACACACAAAAATAGACTCAAAATGGATGAAGGACCTCAATGTGCGAAAGGAATCCATCAAAATCCTTGAGGAGAACACAGGCAGCAACCTCTTTGACCTCAACCGCAGCAACATCTTCCTAGGAACAACGCAAAAGGCAAGGGAAGCAAGGGCAAAAATGAACTATTGGGATTTCATCAAGATCAAAAGCTTTTGCACAGCAAAGGAAACAGTTAACAAAATCAAAAGACAACTGACAGAATGGGAGAAGATATTTGCAAACGACATATCAGATAAAGGACTAGTGTCCAGAATCTATAAAGAACTTAGCAAACTCAACACCCAAAGAACAAATAATCCAATCAAGAAATGGGCAGAGGACATGAACAGACATTTCTGCAAAGAAGACATCCAGATGGCCAACAGACACATGAAAAAGTGCTCCATATCACTTGGCATCAGGGAAATACAAATCAAAACCACAATGAGATATCACCTCACACCAGTCAGAATGGCTAAAATCAACAAGTCAGGAAATGACAGATGCTGGCGAGGATGCGGAGAAAGGGGAACCCTCCTACACTGTTGGTGGGAATGCAAGCTGCTGCAGCCACTCTGGAAAACAGCATGGAGGTTCCTCAAAATGTTGAAAATAGAACTGCCCTATGACCCAGCAATTGCACTATTGGGTATTTACCCTAAGGATACAAACGTAGTGATCCAAAGGGGCACATGCACCCGAATGTTTATAGCAGCAATGTCCACAATAGCCAAACTATGGAAAGAACCTAGATGTCCATCAACAGATGAATGGATCAAGAAGATGTGGTATATATACACAATGGAATACTATGCAGCCATCAAAAGAAATGAAATCTTGCCATTTGCGACAACATGGATGGAACTAGAGCGTATCATGCTTAGCGAAATAAGTCAAGCAGAGAAAGACAACTATCATATGATCTCCCTGATATGAGGAAGTGGTGATGCAACATGGGGGCTTAAATGGGTAGGAGAAGAATAAATGAAACAAGATGGGATTGGGAGGGAGACAAACCATAAGTGACTCTTAATCTCACAAAACAAACTGAGGGTTGCTGGGGGGAGGGGGTTTGGGAGAAGGGGGTGGGATTATGGACATTGGGGAGGGTATGTGCTTTGGTGAGTGCTGTGAAGTGTGTAAACCTGGCAATTCACAGACCTGTACCCCTGGGGATAAAAATATATGTTTATGAAAAATAAAAAATTAATTAAAAAAAAATTAAAAAAAAAAAGATCAGTTGCCTTTTTTTATGTGGGGTTATTTCTGGATTATGTATGTGGTTAAGTTGATTTCTTCAACTTTCACCAAATCATGGTCATTATTGCTACAGCTTTGGAGTGATTCTTGAAATTGGATGGTATCAAACTTCCAACTTTGTTATTTCTCAATGTTGTGTTGGCTATTCCTGATTTTCTGTTTTCCCATTCCTTACAAGCTCTATATTCACTATAACAATACCCACAAACAGCTTAATCAATTTTCTTTCAGGTAACATTTAATCTAAAGATCAAAATAGGAAGAAATATTTTTTTCAACTATATTGTCTTCTTATCCCTGAACATGGAATATCTCTCTTTGATTGCACTTGTCAGAGTTTTGTAGTTTTCTGGATATAGACTTTATTCATATTTTGTGACATTTGTACCCCAATTTTTTTCTTTCCATTTTTTTGGGGGGATGGCACTAATATAATTGGTATATTGTTTTAATTTAAAATTAAATTTCTTCATTTTGCACCAAAAAACCCCACCATTTTGCAACAACAACAAAAAATTACATTTCTTCATTGCTGTTGTATAGCATAGTGATTTGCTTTTATATATTAACCTTATATCTTGTAATATTATTAAAATTCCACATTTTTAATAGTGTTTTGTGGATTCTTTGGATTTCTGACCCAATAATTATTTAGTGTAGAAATAAAGGCATTTTTACTTTTCTCCTTCTCAATTGGTATACATTTTATTTCTATTTCTTGCCTAGCTGCATTTGATACTACTTCAGCACAATGTTGAAAAATAGTAGTAAGAGAAAACATACCTGACTTTTTTCTGATCTTAATGAGAAAGATTTTAGTTTCAAACCATTAAATATAGATATGACTATAGATTTCTTGTCGGTACATTTATCAAGTTGAGCTGTTCCTCTATTCTGAGTTTACTGAAAGTTTTAATTTTCAAGTGTGTATTAGATTTTGTAAAAAATCGTTTCTTACATCTATTGATATGAACATATGAGTTTTTTGTGTTTTGCCTATTGATGTAATTAATTGCAAAAAATGAGATTTGAATGGTGAATCAACATTCATATCATGAACAAATCTCACTTGGTTGTGGTGTACTTTTAAAATTTTTTATTTAAATTCCAGTTAATTAACATAAAATGTAATATTGTTTTCAAGAGTAGTATTTAGTGATTCATCAGTTACATATAACACCCAATGTTCATCTCAATATCCATCATCCATTTAGCTCATTGCCTGCCCATTTTCCATTCAGTAACCCTCCATTTGTTCTCTAGAGTCACATGGTGTGCCTCTATAACCCAGCAAGTACATTACTAGGTATTTACCCAAAGGATTCAAAAATACTAATTTGAAGGGGAACATGCACCCTGATGTTTGGCAGAATATTTTTTATACAGTCATCAGTCAATGAACATTTGAATCTTTGCATAATGTGGTTCTCTCTCTCTCTCTACCTCTCTCTCTCTTTCTATATATATATATATATGCACACACCAACAAAAAAGAATTATATCTTTTGACATTTGCAACCACATGGATGGAGCTAGTATATTATTCTAAGAAAAATAAGTCAGAGATAGACAAATATCAATATCAAATAATTTTATTTTGTGGAATTTAGGAAACAAAACAGATGAATATAGAGAATTGGATAAAAAGAGGGAAATAGACAGACCATATATATTGTTTAATATACATTGTGGTATTCCATTTTTGTAACTGAGAATGTTTGCATCTGTGTTTATAAGAGTTCATGAGCTCTTGTAGGATTATTTTATGTTTGTTTGATTTTATATTAAGGGAATGGTGACATCATAGAAGGAGTCAGAAGTACCCCAATTCTTTGTTTGTTCTCAGGAAAATTGTAGAAAAATTAGTTTAATTCTTTTTTCAATGTGTCATAGAATTCACCATTGAATATTTCTAGTTCTGTGGTTTCTGTTTTATAAGATTATTGGTTATTTATTTAATTTATTAAGTAGATACAAGTCTATTTATATTGTCCCTTTCTTCCTCTGTGATTTTTGGTAAATTGTGTCTTTCAAGAAATTGATCCATTTCCACTTAGTTATCAAACTTGTGGGCACAGAACTATTCAAGATACTCCTTTGCTATCTTTTATTTTCTATGGTATCTGTAGTGATATCCCTCTCTATTTGTTTTTGATAGCCCCCTTTTTATATATGATTATATTAATTTTGTTCTTCCTCTCTCTCTCTCTCTCTCAAATAGCCTGGCTGCCGTTCTATCAATTCTATTGATCTTTGCAAAGAACTAACTGTTCATATTATTGTTTTTTCTCTATTCACTCTCTGTTTTCAGTTAAAACACTTCCTGATTTAATTTTTATTATTTCCTTTTTTCTTTCATTCCTTTTATACTTTGGATGTAATCTGTTCTTGTTTTTATAGGTCCCAGAAAGAGGAATATAAACTACTTATTTTAAATCCTTCTATTTTAATTTGTGCATTTGAAACAATAAATTTACCCGTAAGTACTGCTTTATCTGCCTCTCATAAATTTTGATAAGTTGTGTTTTATTTTGAGGTATTTAAAATATTTTAGAACTTTTGTTGACATTTATCTATTTTCCCATGTTCTTTTTTTTTAATCTGTTGTTTAATCTTTACATGTAGTGGATTTTTTTTTCTTATCCTTATGATATTGTTTTCTAGCTTAACTCCACTGTGGACTGACAAGAGATATCCTGTGATTTCCATTCATTAAAATTGTGAAGGTGCGTTTTGTGGCTCCAAATGTGATCTATGTTGGTGTATAGTCCAGGTGAGCTTAAAATGATGTGTGTGCAACTGGTTTTGGAATAAGTTTGTGTATGTTGATTATATACCATTAATTGATGGTGTTGTAGAATTCAACTATGTCTATAGATGTTCTGGCTGCTTCATCTGCCCATTCATAATATGGGCATTGTTGAAGTCTTTCCAATTTTGAGTGTGAATTCATCTATTTCCCTTGTGTTTATTTTAGTTTTTGCATCATGTAATTTGATGTTACATTAAGCACATGCATATTAACAACTATTATGTGTTCTTGGAGATATTACCATTTTATCCTTATATAATATCCTTTATCACTGATAACTATCCTTATTTGAGTTCTAGTCTATCTGAAATTAACATAGCTACTTTTCTTTCCTTCAATTAGAGTTTGATATATTTATCTTTCCATTTACTTTTTTTATTATTATGGTGATGTGCAATTAGCCAACATATAGTACATCATTAGTTTTTGAAGTAGTGTTGAACAATTCATTAGTTGTGTGTAACCCCAGGGCTCACAACACATTCCTTCCTTAATACTCATCACCTGGTTACCCCATCACCCCACTCCCCTTCCTTCTGTAACCATCAGTTTGTTTCCCGGAGTCCAGAATCTGTCGAGGTTTGTCTCACTCTCTGATTTTTTTCATTCAGTTTTCTCTCCCTTCCCTGTGGTCCTCTGCATTATTCCTCATGTTCCACATATGAGTTAAACCATATGATAATTGCCTTTATTGACTTATTTCACTTAGAATAACCTTCTCCCATTCCATCCATGTTTAATCTGTGTATTTTCATTGTTTTTTTTAGTTCTTAAAATATATTTCTTAAGATATAATTGCCAAATGTTACATTTGTTTAAGGTGTACAACATAGTGATTGAACATCTGTTTACATTAAACTATATTCAAAATAATTGCAGCTACTACAGTTACTATTTAAATATTATTGGCTACTTCCCTATATTGTATATTTTATTGCTGTAACTGTTTTTTTCCATAACTGGAATCTTGTATCTACCATGTCCCTTCACTATTTTTTCTCATCCCACCATTTTCTGGCAACCATCAGTTGTTTTTGTTTTTTCTTTTCTCTCTCCACTTACACGTCTGATTCTGCTTTGTTTTTGCTTATTTATTCATGTTTTATTCTTTTTAAATTTATTCTTTTTTTCTTCATTTTTTTAGAGTCCACATATATGTCAAGTCATATTGTGTTTGTCTTTCTCATTCTGACTCATTATACTTAGCATAATACTCTATAGATCAATCCATGTTTTCACAGATGACAAGATTCAGTCCTTTTTTATGGCTGCATAATACTGTACATATATACCACATCTTCTTTATTCATTCATCTATTAATGGATACTTGGGGTGTTCCATATCATGACTGTTGTAAATAATGCTACATAAACATAGGTATGTATATAACTTTTTAAATTAGTGTTTTCATTTTCTATGCATAAAAGACCAGTAGGGGAATTATTGGATCATATGGTAATTCATTTTTATTTTTTGAGGAATATTATAATGTTTGTCTTTGTATTTAAAATGGGCTTATTGGAGACAATATATTCTTGAGTATTATTTTTTATCTTCCTTTTTCATATTTTTAATTGAAGCTTTACTTTTTTATTTTTTAAAAAGAATTTATTTATTTGAAGGAAGGAGTGAGAAAGCATGAGCAGGGTGGAAGTCCAGAGGAAGAGGACTCCTTCCTAATCAGGGAGACTGACATGGGGCTCAATCACAGGACACATCAAGCAACCTGAGCTGATGAGAGACACCCCATCAGCTGAGCTGATGGCAGGTACCCCCATGGTACTATGACATTTAGGGTAACCCAAAGGACAAAATAAAATTAGGGAACCTAAATAATAACAATGAGCTCATTATATACTTTTTGAAATTTTGTGTATGTTTTAAGTATTTTTTTCATTAAAAGACAAGTTTTTAAATAAATGACCAGGAACAGATGCTGTATTTTGTCAAATGCTTTTCTGCATCAACTGAGAGGACCATTATTGATTTGTTTTATCACAATGATTGATCTGTTGATGTTTAACCACACTTGCATCCCAGGGGTACATCCCACCTGGTCATGGTGGATAATTTTCTTAATGTACTGTTGGGTCCTCTTAGCTAGGATCTTGTTGAGAACCCTGGCATCTATATTCATCAGGGATGTTGGTCTAAAATTCTCCTTTTTGATAGGATCTTTGCCTGGTTTGGGGATCAAGGTAATGCTGGATTCACAAAGTCTTGAAGTTTTCCCACTATTTCTATTTTTTGAAAGAGCTTCAGGAAAATAGGTATTATTTTTTTCTTTGAATTTTTGGTACAATTCCCCAGTATATGGATGGTTCTTGTCATTTTATTCAATCTTCAATCCTGTGCTGTTATATGGGAGCATATAGTTTGTTCACTTTGAGAGTGATTATTGGAAGATATGTTTTTATTGACATCATGTTGCCTGTGAATTTCTTGTTTCTACAGATTGTCTCTGTAAATTTCAGTTCTATGTCATTCTTGGGTTTTTTCTTCTTTTATAGAACCCCCCTTAGTATTTTTCTTTGTAGTGTAATCTTGGTGGTCACATACTCTTTTAGACATTGCCAGTCTTGGAAGCTCTTTATCTCTCCATCCATTCTGAATGTCAGCCTTGCTGAATAAACATATTTTGAAAATTATTTTGAAAATAATGAATTTCACATAGTTCTTACACACAATGTGTCATGTAGGAAGATAACTGAGGCAGTTATCACTGAGGCAGAAGTCTAGAGTCTAGTGTAGATGGTTTTAGCAGAAGTGTAGAGTCTAGTGTAGATGTTTTTTCTTTTTTTTGTTTTGTTTCATTTTGTATCTGATTTTTCTTTTGACATATTTACTTTTAATAAAATTTCTGTTATCTGTGTTAGGACTTAAGTACACAATCCCTTGTTAACTCTTAATTTTTGTCCAGGTAAAATGCACTGCACCAAATTATTTTATTATAAACGTTAGCTTGGTGTAACTTACTCAAGGTAGAAAATGTGCAACAGCAGTGTATTCACCAGGCTCCCAGAAAAGATCAGCATGTGGCTCTGGGACTATGAATGTGCCCAGGAGGGAAAACAATGAGGTTTCCATGTGAAGCGATTTTGGAAATTGCTTGTAATCATGGACTATTAAGATCTAATTGGCCAGCCATTCTGGAGAATCCACAAACCACTAACTCTTTTTTAATCATAATTGTTTCTAATTAAATTTTTGTTAGTAAATAAATATACTTCAGCTTAGAACTTTAGCTAATCATATTCTGAATCATATTTTAATTAAGTTAGAAAACAGTAAATGCTTAGAAATATTTGGTTATTGATACTAAGTCATAAATATCATCTTTCATCCATATTTGAGATTTAAATTTTGTGGAATGAGGCAATTATTTCAGAAGAACAAAGCTGCTTCTTTGTAAAAGTTTTGCTATAATATCAAGCAATCCTTTGTAATGAGAAAAAGGTTTATTATGTTTTAGAAGATAAACAGTATTACTTTTGTCATTCAAAAATAAAGCTTTTAATCAGTTAATAATCATGAATTTTCTAAATGTTAAATTGCTTTTAGTATAAAACATAAAATTTATATCATGTCTTCTAAAATATAGGCTACCTATTTTGGGAAAAAGTGATAATTTTCAAGTCTCATACATTACTCATCTATCAATGTTCTCATTGGGATAATCCATGGCTTCTTAGATGATAATTCTAGTTACTTTCTTCCCACAGATCTGTAAAAAATAAAGAGTATGGCAGAGTCTTTCCTGATGGTAATGGAGCTTCATCCATTGTAAATTTTTTTTAAATTTTTCAATTTTTTATTTATTTTCAGTGTAACAGTATTCATTGTTTTTCCACCACACCCAGTGTTCCATGCAATCCGTGCCCTCTATAATACCCAACACCTGGTACCCCAACCTCCTATTCCCCACCCCTTCAAAACCCTCAGATTGTTTTTCAGAGTCCATATTCTCTCATGGTACACCTCTCATTCCAATTACCCTCAATTCCCTTCTACTCTCCATCTACCCTTGTCCTCCATGCTATTTGTTATGCTCCACAAATAAGTGAAACCTTATGATAATTGCCTCTTTCTGCTTGACTTATTTCACTCAGCAAGATCTCCTCAAGCCCCGTCCATGTTGCTACAAAAGATGGGTATTCATCCTTTCTGATGGAGGCATATACTCCATAGTATATATGGACCACATTTTCCTTATCCATTCGTCTGTTGAAGGGCATCTTGGTTCTTTCCACAGTTTGGCGGCCATGGCCATTGCTGCTATAAACATTGGGGTAGAGATGACCCTTCTATTCATTAAATCTGCATATTTGGGGGTAAATACCCAGTAGTAGAATGACAGGGTAATAGGGAAGCTCTATTTTTAATTTCTTGAGGAATCTCCACACTGTTCTCCAAAGTGGCTGCACTAACTTGCATTACCACCAACAGTTTAAGAGGGTTTACCTTTCCCCAAATCTTCTCCAACACATGTAGTTTCCTGTCTTGCTAATTTTGGCCATTCTAACTTGTGTAAGGTGGTATCTCAATGTGGTTTTAATTTGAAGCTCCCTGACGGCTAGTGTTGATAAACATTTTTTCATGTGTCTGATAGCCATTTGTATGTCTTGATTGGAGAAGTGTCTGTTCATATCTTCTGCCCATTATTTGACATAATTATCTGTTTTGTGTGTGTTGAGATTGAGGAGTTCTTTATAAGTCCTGGATATCAACCTTTTGTCTGTACTGTCATTTGCAAATATCTTCTCCCATTCCGTGTGTTGCCTCTTTGTTTTGGTGACTGTTTCTTTTGCTGTGCAGAAGCTTTTGAACTTGATGAAGTCCCAAATATTCATTTTCGCTTTTGTTTCCTTTGCTTTGTAGACATATCTTGAAAAAAGTTGCTGTGGCTGATATCGCAGAGGTTACTGCCTATTTTTTCCTCTAGGATTCTGATGAATTCCTTTCTCACATTGAAGTATTTATCCATTTTGAGTTTATCTTTGTGTACGGTGTAAGAGAATGATTGAGTTTCATTTTTCTACATATAGCTGTCCATTTTTCCCAGCACCATTTATTGGAGAGAATGTTTTTTTCCACTGGATGTTTTTTCTTGTTTTGTCGAAGAGTTGAGAGTCCATATCTGGTCTCTCTACTCTTTTCCGCTGGTCTATGTGTCTGGCTTTTTTTTTTTTAATAGATTATTTTTTTGAATTTATGTTTAATTAATTTCTGCATAATATTATTCATTATTTTTTCACCACACCCAGTGCTCCATGCAATACGTGCCCTCTATAATACCCAACACCGGGTACCCCAACCTCCCACACCTCTGCCACTTCAAACCTCTCATATTGATTTTCAGAGTCCATAGTCTCTCATGATTCACCTCCCCTTCCAACTTCCCCCAACTCCCTTCTCCTTTCTAACACCCCTTGTCCTCCATGCTATATGTTATGCTCCACAAATAAGTGAAACCGTATTATAATTGACTGTCTCTGCTTGGCTTATTGCACTCACCATAATCTCTTCCAGTCCTGTCCATGTTGCTACAAAAGTTGGGTATTCATCCTTTCTGATGGAGGCATAATACTCCATAGTGTATACGGACCACATCTTCCTTATCCATTCGTCCATTGAAGGGCATCTTGGTTCTTTCCATAGTTTGGCGACCGTGGCCATTGCTGCTATAAACATCCGGGTACAGATAGCCCTTCTTTTCACGACATCTGTTTTTTGGAAATTTTTTGATCACCGCTTCAATCTCGTTACTGGATATCGGTCTATTCAGGTTGTCAATTTTTTCCTGGTTCATTTTTGGGAGTTTATAGTTTTACAGGAATGCATAAATTTCATCAATTATGCTTAGCTTATAGGCATATAGCTGTTGATAATAACTTCTGATGATTGTTTCTAATTCCTTGGTGTTAGTTGTGATCTCTTTCTTTTCGTTCATAATTTCATTCATTTGGGATTTCTTTTCTTTTGGATTAGTGTGGACAATGGTTTATCAATCTCATTGATTCTTTGAAAAAAACAGCTTCTAGTTTCATTGATACATTCTACTGTATCTCTGGTTTCAACCTCATTGATCTCAGCTCTTATCTTGATTGTTTCCCTTCTTATGTATGGAGTTGGTTTCATTTCTTGATGAATCCCCAGTTCTTTAAGATGTAGAGATAGCTGATGTGTTCTGGATTTTTCAATTTTTTTGAGGGATGCTTGGATGGCTATGTATATCCCATTTAGGACCGCCTTTGCTGTATTCCACAGGTTTTGGACTGAAGTGTCTTCTTTCTAATTGGTTTCCATGAATTGCTTCAGTTCTTCTTTGATCTCCTGGTTGATCCAAGCATTCTTAAGCAAAGTGGTCTTTAGCTTCTAGGTGATTGAGTTTCTTCCAAAGTTTTCCTTGTGAATGAGCTCCACTTTCAAAGCACTGTGATCTGAGAATGTGCAGGGAATAATCTCAGTCTTTTGGTATCAGCTGAGTCCTGATTTGTGACCCATTATGTGGTCTATTCTGAAGAAGGTTCCATGTGCACTTGAGAAGAATGAGTATTCTGTTGTTTTAGGATGGAATGTTCTGTATATATCTATGAGGTCCATCTAGTCCAATGTGTCATTCAATGCTCTTGTTTCTTCATTGAGTTTCTGCTTTGATGATCTGTCTATTTCTGAGAGAGGCATGTTACGATCTCATACAATTAGTGTATTCCTATCAATATGACTCTTTATCTTGATTAACAGTTTTCTTATGTAATTGGCTGCTCCCATTCTAGGGTCATAGATATTTACAAGTGTTCGATCATCTTGCTGGATAGTCCCTTTAAGAATTATGTAGTGTCCTTTTGTATCTATGACTAGTCTTTAGTTTAAAATATAACTTGTCTGATATGAGAATTGCTACCCCGGCCTTCTTATGAGGCCCATTGGTATGAAAGACGCTTCTCCACCCCTTCACTTTAAGTCTGGATGTATCTTTTGTTTCAAAATGGGTCTCATAGACAACATATGGATGGATACTGTCGTTTTATCCAATCTGCAAACCTGTGTCATTTTATCGTCGCACTTAGGCCATTCACATTGAGAGTGATTATTGATAGATACTTTTTTTCTTAATTTTTTTATTTTTTTCAGCATAACAGTATTCATTATTTTTGCACCACATCCAGTGCTCCATTCAATCCGTGCCCTCTCCAATACCCACCACCTGGTTCCCCCAACATCCCAACCCCCATCACTTCAAAACCCTCAGATTGTTTTTCAGAGTCCATAGTCTCTCATGGTTCACCCCTCCTTCCAATTTCTTAACTCCCTTCTTCTCTCCATCTCCCCTTGTCCTTCATGCTATTTGTTATGCTCCACAAATAAGTGATACTATATGATACTAGACACTCTCTTTGTTCCAGGCTTCCTCCTGATCCTTTCTCTCTATCTGTTTGTCTTCCAGATCACTAATTATGATTCTCCAGATCACAATATTCTGTCTCAGTTACCCTAGCTTTTAGAGAATTTAGATTAGATTGGAACT
This sequence comes from Mustela erminea, assembly GCF_009829155.1. Lineage (NCBI taxonomy): Eukaryota > Metazoa > Chordata > Mammalia > Carnivora > Mustelidae > Mustela > Mustela erminea. The sequence goes on from NC_045616.1 coordinate 2,583,209, forward strand.
TATTGAGAGCATTGTGAACCTCACCTCTGGTGGCTTGCAACTCTGCCCTAACATTGTGAACATCACCCCTGGTGGCTTTCAGTTCTGCCCTAATCAATTATGTTTGGTCATCTATGGCTTTCTCCAACCTAGCTATTGCCTGGATAATTGTTAGCCTGATTTCTCTTTCCGACATATTATCTATGTTGATAGCCATTAGCTCTGTTGCAGAAGGCTCATCCTCTGTCTTGTTCTTCTGTTGGGCATTCCTCCTCCTAGTCATTTAGTGAGAGATGGCTGAACGGATGTAGCTGGATGTATCGACCATGGTGCAGTCAAGGTGCACCCTGGAATGCTTCTGAGCAATCAGGATTCCCTATCCAAACGAGAGCAGTAAGGATTCCCCATCCAAATGAGAGGAAAAAATAAAAGAAAAAGAAAGAGAGAGAGAGAGAGAGAGAGAGAGAGAGGAAAAAAAGGGAAGATAAAAGGGAAGGTTCAGCCCAGACGGACCAAAAGGTAAGATTTATGAAGTAGAGAAACAAAATCAGACAAACAAAAATACTGATACAAGCAATGACAAGAGAAAAAAATATATATATGCAAATAAAGGTAGAACCTCGTCAAAAAAAAAAAAAAAAAACCCAAGTGTAAGATTTCTATGCTGTCAGGACAAACACAAAAACACAGAAACACTGGTGGAAGAAGAAGATGGGAGAGTGGTTATAAATTCTCAGTGTGTGTGAGGAAGGTTGTTTTGATTCTTCCTGGATGTATCTTGATATCTTTTTTAAAGGACTCAACTTTCTTAAGATAAAGGGAGATTAAAAATTGGTTTACCTATAAGGTTAGCATTGATGGGGGAAAGGGGATGACCTTGAAGTTGAACTCTATATGCATATTAGAAAATAAAAATAAAAAAGGAATAAACTAGACTAAACTAAATTAAAATTTAAAAAAATTAAAAAAATATTGAAATGTAAAAGAAAAACACAGGTGTATGTACCAAAATGTTCAGGATAGAAGGTTATTATGGAATTTGGTGTACTGTAGATATCACTGTGATGGTTAATAGGTTAAAACATTGTCTATATAAAAAAAAATGAACAAGAATAGTGGGAACGGAGAGACAAGATGGCGTGGAAGTAGGAGGAGGCGCCTTTTCACCTTGTACCCTAAAGTGAGCTGATTATCTACCAAAGAATTCCGATCGACCATGAAAACAGCCTGAGATCAGAATTATACATGTCTGGATCTCTACAGAGGCAGAAGACGCCAGTGGGCAGGTAAAGCAGAGTGGGAATGGTGGACTGATATCAGAAGATAAACAAGAGGGGGAGGGAGCCACCAGAGGCGACTGGTTGGAAAGTAATAACCCAATCCGAGAGTGCCCTGCATCTGGGGACCAGCATTAACTTGGAGACTGGTTGAAAGCACTCAAAAAGAGCAAAGGATCGCGGGAGTAAATTGCGGGAATCTGGGCATCTAGGGACAGGAGCTTAAGTCCCCAGACCAGGACAGCCTCCCCTGGCAAAGAGCCAGAGAGAGTGCTTGACAGAGAAACCAGGTCTTGGTCCTGAGCCACCAGCCCGCCCCAGATCTCGTGGGGTCTGGCTCCTGTGAAGGGATAGGAGCCTCACCAGAAGGCAGAGGCTCCAGAGCTAGAGGGCAGGTGCTACAGAGCCTGAGATGCCTCACCCTGTGCTCTTAGACATGTGCCATTCTGCAAGAGCCTGAGACGACTGTGCATGCACACACGCACCCCACACACTCCCCTGAGAGAATTGCGCAAAGGCCCAGCCTGGAGCTCTTGGACTCGCGCCATTCCACCAGAGGCTGAAACGCGTGCACATGCGCGCGCGCACACCCCACACACTTCCCTGAGAGAGGTGTGCGCAATCCCAGCGCTCTTAGACCCATAAAGACTAGGCACTCCCAGCCCAGGAGAGCTGGAAATTATCAGGATGCGATCGCTGCTTGGAACCTCTCTGGTGGTCTGGAGCTGCCCAGACAGCCGCCGCTGTCATGGTTTTGGGTACAAATAGAAGATCCTTTGTCCCCAGTGAACGCGATTCAGAAACTGCTCTGCCAGTGGCCAAGGGGGAATTTATTTGGGCTCTGCAGCCAGACTGAGGCTTCTCTCTGAGAGGGAAGTCAGGGTGCAGTTTGCTTTCCTCTAAACCTCCAAAAACCATCAAAAGTGGACAAGGCAAGGAAAAAAAAAACAGCAAACAAACATGCAAACCTCCATAGAACAACAACAACAAAAAAAACCGGTTTCCTCAGAGCCCACCCCCTTGAGGGGGGTGGGAGGTCTTAAATCAGGGAGTATCATTAACTAAAAACCCACAGGACAGGCCCCTCCCCCAGAAAATGAACCAGGAAAGAAAAAAAAAAAAAGACAAGACAACAACCACCATTACTTCATAGGACAACTTTTATTTTTAACTCTTTCCCACTAATCTGGTATATATATATATGTATATATATATACATATATATATATACAGAGATATATACATATATATATAATTTTTAAACATATTTACCATCACAGTGAACTGTCCAGTGCATCAAATTCCATAATAACTTTCTTACCTGAACATTTTAATTCATACATCTGTGTTTTTCTTTTGCATTTCTATTTTTTCTCCTTTATTTTTTTTTAAATTTTTTGTTTATTTTCAGCTTAACAGTATTCATTGTTTTTGTACCACACCCAGTGCTCCATGCAATCTGTGCCCTCTATAATACCCACCACCTGGTACCCCGACCTGCTACCTCCCACCCCTTAAACCCTCAGACTGTTTTTCAGGGTCCATAGTCTCTCATGGTTCACCTCCCCTTCCAATTTGCCCCAACTCCCTTCTCCTCTCTAACAACTCATATCCTCCATGCTATTTGTTATGCTCCATAAATAAGTGAAACCATATGGTAATTGACTCTCTCTGCTTGACTTATTTCACTCAGCATAATCTGTTCCAGTCCCGTCCATGTTGCTACAAAAGTTGGGTATTAGTCCTTTCTTATGGAAGCATAATACTCCATCATGTATATGGACCACATTTTCCATAACCATTCGTCCATTGAAGGGCATTTTGGCTCTTTCCATAGTTTGGCGACCGTGGCCATTGCTGCTATAAACATTGGGGAACAGATGGCCCTTCTTTTCACTACATCTGTATCTTTGGGATAAATACCCAGGAGTGCAATGGCAGGGTCATAGGGAAGTTCTATTTGTAATTTCTTGAGGAATCTCCACACTGTTCTCCAAAGAGGCTGCACCAACTTGCATTCCCACCAAAAGTGGAAGACGGTTCACCATTCTCCACATCTGCTCCAACACACGTTGTTTCCTGTCTTGCTAATTTTGGCCATTCTAACTGGTGTAAGGAGATATCTCAATGTGGTTTTAATTTGAATCTCCCTGAGGGCTAGTGATGATGAACATTTTTTCATGTGTCTGAGAGCCATTTGTATGTCTTGATTGGAGAAGTGTCTGTTCATATCTTCTGCCCATTTATTGACATGATTGTCTGTTTTGTGTGTGTTCAGATTGAGGAGTTCTTTATAGATCCTAGATATCAACCTTTTGTCTGTACTGTCATTTGCAAATATCTTCTCCCATTTCGTGGGTTGCCTCTTTGTTTTTTTGACTGCTTCCTTGACTGTGCAGAAGCTTTTGATTTTGATGAAGTCCCAAAAGTTTATTTTCGCTTTTGTTTCCTTTGCCTTTGTAGACATATCTTGAAAAAAGTTGCTGTGGCTGATATCGAAGAGATTACTGCCTATGTTCTCTGCTAGGAGTCTGATGGATTCCTGTCTCACATTGAGGTCTTTTATCCATTTTGAGTTTATCTTTGTGCATGGTATAAGAGAATGGTCGAGTTTCATTCTTCTACATATAGCTGTCCAGTTTTCCCAGCACCATTTATTGAAGAGACTGTCTTTTTTCCACTGTATATTTTTTCCTGTTTTGTCGAAGATTAATTGACCATAGAGTTGAGGGTCCACATCTGGGCTCTCTACTCTGTTCCACTGGTCTATGTGTCTGTTCTTATGCCAGTACCATGCTGTCTTGGTAATCACAGCTTTGTAATAAAACTTGAAATCAGATAACGTGATGTCCCCAAATTTATTTTTGTTTTTCAGCATTTCCTTAGCGATTCGGGGTCTCTTCTGATTCCATACAAATTTTAGGATTATTTGCTCCAGCTCTTTGAATAATACCGGTGGAATTTTGATCGGAATGGCATTTAAAGTATAGATTGCTCTAGGCAGTATAGACATTTTAACAATGTTTATTCTTCTGATCCAAGAGTATTGAATGGTCTTCCATCTTTTTGTGTCTTCTTCAATCTTTCATGAGTGTTCTGTAGCTCCTCGATTACAGATCTTTGGTTAGGTTTATTCCCAGGTATCTTATGGTTCTTGGTGCTATATAGTAAATGGAATCGATTCTCTAATTTCCCTTTCTGTATTTTATTGTTAGTGTATAAGAAAACCACTGAATTCTGCACATTGACTTTGTATCCTGACACGTAGCATTTCTTATTTTTTTTGTTTCTTACATCATAGTTTAGTTTAGTCTAGTTTATTCCATTTTTTATTTTTATTTTCCAATATTCATATAGAGTTAAACTTCAAGGTTATCCCCTTTCCCCAATCAATGCTACCGGTATATGTAAACCAAATTTTAATCCCCCTTTATCTTAGGAAAGTTGTGTCCTTTAACAAAGATATCAAGATACATCCAGAAAGAATTAAAACAACCTTTCTCGCACACACTGAGAATTTATAACCACTCTCCCAACTTTTTCTTCTGCCAATGTTTCTGTGGTTTTGGGTTTGTCCTGATATTATATAAATCTTAGAGTTGGGTTCTATTTGAAGAGGTTCTTCCTTTATTTCCATATATATATTTTTTTCTTTCTCACTTGTCATATCCTTTTTCCAGTCTTTTTGTTTCTCTGTTATTGTTTGTATACATCCTAAACTTACCTTGGGGCACATTTGGGCTGAACCTTCTCTTTTAACTTCCCTTTTTTTCCCTGCCTTTCTCTCTCTCTCTCTCTCTCTCTCTCTCTCTCTCTTTATTTTATTTTTCCTCTAGTTTATGTGGGCAATCGTGATTGCTCAGAACTGTTCCAGAGTGCACCTGAACTGCACCAGTGTCGATACATCCAGCTACATCTGTTCAGTCATCTCTCACCAAAATAACTAGGAGGAGGGATTTCCAACAGAAGAAAAATACAGAGAATGGGCCTTCTGCAAAGAGCTAAGAGCTTACAGTATAGACAATATGTCGGAAAGAGAATTCAGGCTAACAATTATCCAGGCATTAGCTAGGTTAGAGAAAGCCATGGATGACCAAACGGAATTGATTAGGGCTGAACCGAAAGCAACCAGGGAAAACGTTCACAATGCTAGGGCTGAGATAAAAGCGACCAGGGAAGAGGTTCACAAAGCTCTTAATGAGTTCCAATCTAATCTAAATTCTCTCAAAGATAGGGTAACAGACAGAAGATATAATTAATAATCTGGAGGACAAATAGATAGAGAGAAAGGATCAGGAGTAAACCTGGAACAAATAGCTTAGAAGCCACAAAAACAGAATCAGGGAAATAAATGATGCCATGAAACATTCCAACGTCAGAATTATTGGAATACCTGAAGGGGAGGAGAAAGAAAGAAGTCTAGAAGATATAGTGGAACAAGTTATTCATGAAAATTTTCTGAATCTCGTGAATGGAACCAGTGTTCATGTACTAGAGGCTGACTGGTCTCCACCCAAGATTATAGATTCCAGAAAAACATCAAGGCACCTTATATTCAAACTGAGGAATCATAATTGTAGATATAATCTCTTGAAAGCCCCTAGGACAAAGAGGCTCCTTACTTACAGAGGAAAGCCCATCAGAAAAACAGACCTGTCCACAGAGACCTGGCAAGCTAAAAAGGGCTGGCAAGATATATTCAGGGCACTAAATGAGAAGAACATGCAGCCAATAATACTTTATCCAGCAAGACTGACATTCAAAATGGATGGAGAGAGAAAGAATTTCTAAGACCGGCATGGCTTAAAAGACTATGCAAACACCAAGCCGACACTGCAGGAAATATTATGGGGGCTACCATAAAAGAGGAAAAATCTTAACAATAGCATTGAATATAAATGTAGAGAAAATCTACAGAAAGAAAGACTTCAAAGGTAACATGATGTCAATAAAATCATATCTGTCAATAACCATTCTCAATGTGAATGGCCTAAATGCGACCATAAAATGGCAATGCATTGCAGATTGGATAAAATGACAGGATCCATCCATATGTTGTCTACAAGGGACCCCTTTTGAACCTAAAGATACACCCACACTGAAAGTGAAGAGATGGAGAAGTATATTTCATGCCAGTGGGCCTCAAAAGAAGGCCAGGGTAGTGATTCTCATATCAGACAAGTTAGATTTTAAACTAAAGACTATAGTCAGAGATACAGAAGGACACTACATAATTCTTAAAGGGACTTTCCACCAAGATGAACAAACCATTGTGAATATCTATACAACCAATATGGGAGCACCAATTACTTAAGAAAACTGTTAATCAAGATAAAGAGTCATATTGATATGAATACACTAATCGTTGGAGATCTTAACACGCCTCTTTCAGAAATAGACAGATCATCGAAGCAGAAAAGCAATAAAGAAACAAGAGATTGAATTACACATTGGACCAGATGGACCTCATAGATATATACAGAATATTCCACCCTAAAACAACAGAATACTCATTCTTCTCAAGTGCACATGGAACCTTCTTCAGACTAGACCACATTATGGGTCACAAATAAGGACTACACTGATACCAAAAGACTGAGATTATTCCCTGCACCTTCTCAGATCACAGTGCTTTGAAAGTGGAGCTCATTCACAAGGAAAGGTTGGAAGGAACTCAAACACCTGGAAGCTAAAGACAACTTTGCCTAAGAATGCTTGAATCAACCAGGAGGTTTAAGAATAACTGAAACAATTCATGGAAACCAATGAGAATGAAGACTCTTCGGTCCAAAACCCATCAGATACAGCATGGGTGGTCCAAAATGGGAAATATATAGCCATTCAAGCATCCCTCAAAAAAATTGAAAAATCCAGAACACACCAGTTGTCTCTACACCTTAAAGAACTGGAGAATCAACAACAAATCAAACCAACTCCACACATAAGAAGGGAAATAATCAAGATTAGAGCTGAGATCAATGAGGCAGAAACCAGAGATACAGTCATACATATCAATGAAACTAGAAACTGTTTTTTTAAATTTATTTATTTTCAGCATAACAGTATCATTATTTTTTCACCACACCCAGTGCTCCATGCAATCCGTGCCCTCTATAATACCCACCACCTGGTACCCCGTCCTCCCACCCCCCCTGACACTTCAAATCCCTCAGATTGTTTTTCAGAGTCCATATTCTCTCATGATTGACCTCCCCTTCCAATTTACCCCAACCCCCTTCTCTCTAACTCCCTATGAACTCCATGCTTTTTGTTATGCTCCAAAAAAAGTGAAATCATACGATAATTGACTCTCTCTGCTTGACTTATTTCACTCAGCATAATCTCTTCCAGTCCCGTCCATGTTGCTACAAAAGTTGGGTATTTGTCCTTTCTGATGGAGGCATAAAACTCCATAGTGTATATGGACAACATCTTCCTTATCCATTCATCCTTTGAAGGGCATCTTGGTTCTTTCCACAGTTTGGCGACCATGGCCATTGCAGCTATAAACACTGGGGTAAAGATAACCCTTCGTTTCACGACATCTGTATCTTTGGGGGTAAATACCCAGGAATGTAATGGCAGGGTCATAGGGAAGTTCTATTTTTAATTTCTTGAGGAATCTCCACACTGTTCTCCAAAGTGGCTGCACCAACGTGCATTCCCACCAACACCAATAAAACTAGAAGCTGGTTTTTTGAAAGAATCAATAAGATCGATAAACCATTGGCCACACTAATCCAAAAGAAAAGAAATCCCAAATGAAAGAAATTATGAATGAAAATAAAGAGATCACAACTAAAACCAAGGAAGTAGAAACAATCATCAGAAGTTATTATCAACAGTTTTATGCCAATAAGCTTAGCAACCTATATGAAATGGATGCATTCCTGGAAAACTATAAACTCACAAAATTGAACCAGGTAGAAATTGACAACCTGAAGAGACTGATATCTAGTAACTAGATTGATGCAATGACCAAAAACCTCCCAAAAAACAAGAGTCCGGGACCTGATGGATTCCCTGGGGAATTCTACCAAACTTTCAAAGAAGAAATAACACCTATTCTCCTGAAGCTATTTCAAAAAATTGAAGCAGAAGGAAAATTTTCAGACTTTCTATGAAGGCAGCATTACCTTGATCCCCAAAACATGCAAAGACCCTACCAAAAGGAGAATTTCAGACCAATATCACTCATGTATATGGATGCTAATATTGTCTACAGGATCCTAGCAAACAGGATCCAACAGCACATGAAAAAGTTTATCCACCATGACCAGGTGCGATTCACCTCTGAGCTACAAGGTTGGTTCAACATCTGCAAATCAATCAATGTGATACAAAAAATTAATATGAGAAGACAGAAGAACCACATGGTCCTCTCAATTGATGCAGAAAAAGCATTTGACAAAACTCAGCATCTGTTCCTGATTAAAATGCTTCAAAGTATAGGGATAGAGGAAACATTCCTGAACTGCATCAAATCTATCTATGAAAGACCCACAGCAAATATCATCCTCAAAGCTTGCAGCCTTCCCGTTGAGATCAGGAACACGACAAGGATGCCCAGTTTCACCACTCTTGTTTAACATACTATTAGAAGTCCTAGCAATAGCAATCAGAAAACAAAGAGAAATAAAATGTATCCAAATTGGCAATGAAGAAGTCAAACTCTCACTCTTCGCAGATGACATTATTCTTTACATAGAAAATCCAAGAGAATCCACCCCCAAACTCCTAGAACTCATACAACAATTCAGTAATGTGGCAGGATACAAAGCCAATGTACAGAATACAGTGGCTTTCTTATACACTAATAATGAAAATACAGAAATGGAAATTAGAGTATCGATTCTATTTATTATAGCACCAAGAACCATAAGATACCTGGAAATAAACCTAACCAAAGAGGTAAAGGAATTCTACTAGAGAAACTAAAGAACATTCATGAAAGAAATTGAAGAAGACACAATGGAAGACCATTCCATGCACTTGGATTGGAAGAATAAACATTGTTAAAATGTGTATACTGCCTAGAGCAATCTATACTTTTAATACCATTCCGATCAAAATTCCACCAGTATTCTTCAAAGAGCTGGGGCAAATAATCCTAAAATTTGTATGGAATCAGAAGAGACCCCGAATCACTAAGAAAATGTTGAAAAACAAAAATAAAGCTGGGGGCATCACGTTACCTGATTTCAAGCTTTACTACAAAGCCGTGATCACCAAGACAGCATGGTACTGGCATAAGAACAGACACATAGACCAATGGAACAGAGTAGAAAGCCCAGATATGGACCCTCAAATCTATGGTCAATTAATCTTTGACAAAACAGGAAAGAATATACAGTGCAGAAAAGACAGTCTCTTCAATAAATGGTGTTGAAAAACTGTAAAGGTATATGTAGAAGAATGAAACTGGACCATTCTTTTACAACGTACACAAAGATAAACTCAAAATGGATAAAAAACCTCAATGTGAGACAGGAATCCATCCGAATCCTAGAGGAGAACATAGGCAGTATTCTCTTTGATATCAGCAACAGCAACTTCTTTCAAGAGATGTCTCCAAAGGCAAAGGAAACAAATCGAAAATAATCTTTTGGGACTTCATCAAAATCAAAAGCTTCTGCACAGCAAAGGAAACAGTCAAGAAAACAAAGAGGCAACCCACGGAATGGGAGAAGATATTTGCAAATGACAATACAGACAAAATGTTGATATCCTGGATCTATAAAGAACTCCTCAATCTGAACACACACAAAACACACAATCATATCAATAAATGGGCAGAAGATATGAACAGACACTTTTCCAATCAAGACATACAAATGGCTCTCAGACACATGAAAAAATGTTCATCATCACTAGCCCTCAGGGAGATTCAAATTAAAACCACATTGAGATACCATCTCACACTAGTTAGAATGACCAAAATTAGCAAGACAGGAAACAACATGTTTTGGAGAGGATGTGAAGAAGGGGGAACCCTCTTCCACTGTTGGTGGGAATGCAAGTTGGTGCAGCCACTTTGGAGAAAAGTGTGGAGATTCCTCAAAAAATTACAAATAGAACTTCCCTATGACCCTGCCATTGCACTCCTGGGTATTTACCCCAAAGATACAGATGTCATGAAAAGAAGGACCATCTGTACCCCAATGTTATAGCAGCAATGTGCATGGTTACCAAACTATGGAAAGAACCAAGGTGCCCTTCATGGACAAATGGATAAGGAAGATGTGGTCCATATACACTATGGATTATTATTCCTCCATCAGAAATGATGAATACCCAACTTTTGTTGCACCATGGATGGGACTGGAAGAGATTATGCTGAGTGAAATAAGTCAAGCAGAGCTAGTCAATTATCATATTGTTTCACTTATGTGTGGAGCATAGCAAATAGCATGGAGGAAAATGGGAGATGGAAAAGAGAAGGTAGTTGAGGGAAATTGGAAGGGGAGGTTAACCATTAGAGACTAATGACTCTGAAAAACAATCTGAGGCTTTTGAAGGTGCGGTTGGTGGGACTTTGGGAGGTCCAGGTGGTGCGTATTGGAGAGGGCACGCAATGCATGGAGCACTGGGTGTGGTGCAAAAATAATAAATACTGTTACATGGAAGAAATCAAAAATAAAAATTAATTAATTAATTAATTAATTAATTAATCGATTGATTAAAAACAAAAAAGAATAGTGGGAATGAGTTAAAAATAAATGTTTTCCTATGAAGTAGTTGTTGTCGTTTCTTGTTGTCTTTTTTTTTTTTTTTTCCTTTCCTGTTTGGTTTTCTGGGGGATGGGCCTCCCCCGTGGGTTTTCAGTCAATGATGTTCTCTGAGTTAAGTCTTCCCACCCCCCTCAAGGGGGCGGGCTCTGAGGAAACTGGTTTTTACAGGCTTTTGTTCTCTGGAGTTTTTTATGTTTGTTCACTTTTTGTTTTTCTCTCTCTCCTTGACTGCTTTTGATTGTTTTTGTAGGTTTAGAGGAAAGTGAACTGCACCCTGACCTCCCTCTCAGAGAGAAGCTTCAGTCTGGCTGCAGAGTACAAATAAATTCCCCCTTGGCCACTGTCAGAGCAGGTTCTGAGTCGCGGTCCCTGCGGACACAGGATTTTTTTGCTTGTACCCAAAACCATGGCAGCGGTGGCTGTCTGGGCAGCTCCAGACCGCCAGAGAGGTTCCAAGCAGCGATTGCACACTGAGATTTTCCTGCTGGCCTCGGTTGGGATATCCTGGTCTTTCCGAGTCTAGGAGTGCTGGTCTTGCACGCACCTCTCTCTGGGGAGGGTGACTATCGCACAGGCGTCTCAGGCTTTGTTGAAATGGCACGCACCTAAGATCGCCAGGCTGAGCCTTCACACACCTCTCTCAGAGGAGTGTGAGGGGCACGTGTGTCTCAGGCTCTGTAGCATGGTTCAGTGTTCTTCCATCTGGTGAGGCTCCCAGCCCCTCACAGGAGCTGGACCCATGCATTCTCGGGTGCACTGGCGGCTCTGAGACCAAGACCTGGTTTCTCCACTGCACTCTCTCTGCCTCAGCACCAGGGGAGGCTGTCCTGGGTCCTAGACTTAAGCCCCTGTCCCTATCTGGGCACTCTCCTCTTGGGGTATTACTTTCCAGTTGGTCACCCCTGGTGGATCCCTCCCACTTTTGTTTATCTTCTGATATCAGTCTGATGTTCCCATTCCGCTTTGCCTGCCCACTGGTGTCTTCTGCCCCTGTAAAGATCCAGAGGTGTATAATTCTGATCTCAGGCTGATTTCGTGGGTGGTCGGAGTTCTTTGGAAGGTAATCAGCTCACTTTAGGGTACAGGTTGAAAGGGAGCCTCTTCCTACTTCCCCACCATCTTGTCTCCCCCACCCATTGTAAAGTTAAACTGAGGTTAATAATAGGAAATTTGTAGGGAAATGACCGAGCAGGTATAGCTGCTCAAAATACTGAAGTGGAAATGCTGATGCCAAACAAACCCCCAAATCTAGTCTTCTAGAACTATGAGAATGGCAAATGGAAAATAACATGTCCATTTCAGGTGTTATATTATAAGATTATAACAGTGGTTACATGAGACATACAATTTTAGCATATATTGAGGAATCATTTAAGAGTTTTTCAGTTTGATTAATTTGCACAGACTAGTTCTTTTATTTTTTTAAATTTCTTTTCAGTGTTTCAGAATTCATTGTTTATGCACCACACCCATCCTATTAAAGTAGGTGTAATTCTTCTACAGTTCATTTTGTATTTCTCCAACTCTAATTATACATCCCTAAGATTTCTTCCTTAAGAATTAGGGACACCTGGGTGGCTCAGTCATTAAGCACCTGCTTTTGGCTCTGTTTATGATTCCTGATCATATGGGATCAAGGTCTGCATTGGGATCCCTATTCAATGAGATGCCTGCTTCTCCCTGTCTCACTCCCCCTGCTTGTGTTCCCTCTCTCACTCTGCCTCTCTCTGTCAAATAAATAAATAAAATCTTAAAAAAAAGAATCAGTTTAAGTGTTCCTGAGTGGCTCAGTTGGTTAAACATCTGCCTTCAGTTTAGGTAGTGAGCCCAGGGTCCTGAGATCAAACTCAGCATCTGCCCAGCTGGGATCGGGGGGTCTGCTTATCGCTCCACACCCCCAATTGTGTTATCTTTCTCTTCCTCGCTCTTTATCTCAAATAAATAAAATTTAAAAAGAAAAGAATCATCCAGACTGGGATGCTTGGGGTGACATCATTAGTTAGCTATCTGGCTCTTGGTTTTGGCTCAAGTCAAGATCTCAGAGTAGTAACATCCAGCCCTCATGTTGGGATTCCTCACTCAGCATGGAGTCTGCTTTTGTTTTCTTGTGTTTTTCTCCCCTCTCCCTTTGCACCCTGACCATTCTCTCTTCCCTTCTCTCTCACTATCATTCTAAAATAAATAAACCTTAAAAAATAATCACCCAGACTATCTCAGATATCCGCTCATAAAAGATAGAAACTTTTTCTCAAGGATTTTATTTTATTTTATTATTTTTTGACACAGAGAGAGAACACATGCAGGGGAAACAGCAGGCAGAGTGGGAGAAGCAGGACCTTGAGTTCACGGCCCTGGAAACATGACCTGAACTGAAGGCAGACACTTAAATTACTGAATCACCTAGGTACCCCAGAAAGATGAAGACTTTTTATGTTTTCTCTCTAACGATGTGAGAAATTCTAAATTATGTAGAGGTCTCTGACAAACCTCTATATCTATCACCTATTCCAAAAACTGGGAGATAGGAGAACTAATATGTATCAGGTAAGAATACACTATGATAGAAATAAAACAAATAATATTTTGATTATCAATAGAATGACCAAAGTTATGGGATTTATTGTTCTTTGTATTATTTTAGTTATTTTGAGATATATATTAAATAGAGTAGAACTATTATAGTGAATGATATTGTCAAGCTGGGCAACTACTATTTTAATTTCTACATATCAGAAAAACCTTATGAAAACAAGATAGAGGGAATACTATGTCCTTTCTATTTACTAAAAATTACCATAACGAAAATACAACAAGTGTTTAGAAATATATAACTATTTGGTCAAATCTCAATTATTTTAGTTTTCTAGATGTTTTAGTCCTTCTTTTCAGTCTTAGGATAATAGTATTCTTAAGGAGTATACAAAGTACAAGTAATCTACTTCTGAGGCCGCAAGACTAATGAGAACTTTGTCTATGGTTTTATAGAGCACATCCTCTGAATCACTCTTCTCATGGCCCCTATCACCTCCTTGTTTCTCAGGCTGTAGATGATGGGGTTAAGCATTAGGGTCATGATGGTGTGGAAGACAGCCAAGACCTTGTCCTCTGTGGAATATGGGAAGGATCTTGGGCATAGATAAGTGTAAGCAAAGGTTGCATAGTAGAAAGTCACCACAGTGAGATGGATGCTGCAGGTCGAATAGGGTTTCTTCCTGCCCTCTGTTGACTGCAAGTGGCAGATGGCAAGGGGAACCCAGCCACAGGAACATGCAATCCCAATTAAAGGAAACACCATCAAGAGGGTGGTGCTCACAGACAGTGTGTACTCATAGACCCAGATGTCCATGCACCCAGAGTCAACATGGCCAGGACTTCACAGAAAAATGGTTTATGGCTCTGGATTGACAATAAGGTATTTGGAGGGCATATACAGTGTGGGCACAGGAGTTGATAGATCATATTGTCTATGGTCTTATTATCATTAGCACACAGACTTCTTTGCTCATGCAAACAGGATAGCGAAGAGGAAAACAAATAGCTACATAATGATGATAGTCCATAGATGTCAAGAGTGGTGCTTCTGTAATGGCTAAAGTCAAAAAGAAGAAGCTCTGAACCTCACAACCAATAAGTGAGATAGACTCTTTTCCAGAGAGATAATTGAAAGTCATCTTGGGGACAATGGTGGAGATGTAGTTCAGGTCCATGAGGGAAAGCTAAGTAGAAAATACATGGGTGCGTGGATATGGGTGTCCAAGAGGACAAGGATGATCATGGATAGATTATCAAAACATGCCTTTAAGAAAATAAGTGCAATGAGAATAAAAAGAAAGAGGCCAATACTCAATGGTGGAAACAACCTCAATAAAAGGAAATCAGTTAATGTTTGGTTGCATTTTCCATATTCTATTGTTTGGTTTCCCTGAAAAAGAAAAACACATGTAATGTGTGTGTGTGTGTGTGTGTGTGTGTATATATATATATATACACACATATATATATATATATATATATATATATATACACTTATATTATATACATTATATATACAATATATATGCTTATATATTTACATTAAAAAATACTGTAATGTGAAGCTTTCAGTAAATACCCAATTCCTTAAATAAATAAAGCTTCTATTTTGAGAAAGCAGTTCTATGTTGTTTCATAAATCTACAGGCCAAGATGGTAAGAATTTCCATTCAAAATATTCTATAAAGAATTAATGAAATAATGAAAAAATATATCTATATCTACCTTAATAGGATATTAATAATTCTATGCACTTCATAAAGTCACATATTAAAAATACCAAACAAATATTTTAATTAAATATAAACATAATTCTTTTGCAAATAATGCACATGTCTATATCAGTTCAAATACTCATTTGGTTCGTAATAGAAATAAATTTAGTAATACATGGAAAATGTTTATGTTTTCATTCAAGGTTATATTACACTTTCAGATATATATATATATATATATATATATATATATATATATATATATATATATATATATATATAGCTATACTTTTTTTCTTTCACGTCAATAAGCTGGATTTCCTTCTTGTCTCTGTGTTCTAACTAGTTAAATAAACCTTCCTGAAAATCAGTTACCAGTTCATGGTGTGGACTCAGAAAAGTACAAGTGTTTATTTCCAAATAACATCAGGTATAAATAAATAGAAATAATTATTAAATTCCTCCATTACCATTACTTTCAAACTTCCATTTTAATTTCTTAGTGTAGAGCAGACCTTTCTCCAGAAGTCTTCTATAAACCATGTCTATTGCAGCCCTCACTATTTTTCTGGAGCATACCCAAATAGAAGAGTAAAAGTTTAAAATATCTTAAGGAGGCTGGAGGATGGCAAAGTAAAAGAGCCATTAACTGATTTCATCCCATGAATAAAACTAGGTAACACTCACAAAAGTATAAATAACCCAGAAAAGGACCCACAGAGTGGCAGAGGAGACTCCACAAATAAAGGTCAAAAAGAAGCCACTTTGAAGAACATAGCAAAGCCAGGGAAATGTTTGATGAGCAAAATAAACCATGACCATTCATAATAGGGAAGAAACCACTATCATGGGGAAGAGTGATTAATAGTCTATCCCACTGGTGTCCCACATGGGGAAGACAACTTCCCATAGCATTTGACTATGAAAGAAAGAGGGGCTGCTTTCCATGAGTTCTTTCAACTAGTAGAAATTAAAGCCTGTGATTTTAAAAATCAGGCTTATCTCTGTGAAAGCTCCAATGGCATTAGTAAGCAGAGCCCATGCTCTTAAAGATAAAGCATGACAATTAGCCCATGCAGATACAGCATAGAAGCAGCAGTTTGAAAAATGCATGAACATATGGGAGTGAATTATTTACTCACATCGAAGTGTTTTCTTTTCTTCTTCTCTCTCTCTCCCTCTCTCTCTCTCTCTCTTTTTTTTAAAAGAAATTGTCTTTATTTATTTATTTATTTGACATAGAGAAAGACACAGCAAGAGAGGGAACACAAACAAGGAGAATGGGAGAGGGAGAAGCAGGTTTCTTACTGAGCAAGAAGCCCAATGCAAGGCTCAATCCTGGGACCCTGTGATCATGACCCGAGCCAAAGGCAGATGCTTAAAGGCTGAGCTATGTAGGTGTCCCATTATCTTGAAATATTTTCCAGAGAGGCAGGGTTGCAGGAAGATCCCTCCATGAACAAAGGAGCTGATAGTTTACATTTCCTTCTCCTGCTTCTCCCCAGCATAAACATAGAATCACCTGCAGGAATGACTGTGTAGACACTCATTGCCTAACTTGATTATAACAAACCTGACCGCTGCTTACATTTTTGTGGTTTCATCTTTTCCAGTCAGGTTTTCCTCAGTTTTACATTTACTAGTAACCTCCCCAAAACCAGCACAAATCCCTGCCTATACTGAGTATCAACACTCATGAGTTTTGCAGGGCCTCACTTCCAGTGGCAATGGTGACAGGTCGCATTTTGCAATCAGACCAGTGCACACATGGTAAATGTAAACACTACCCCAAACAGAAACAAGACAGTGCCCACAACAGGAAAATAGAGCTTCTACAGGAAAGTGGACTGAAAGAAATAATGGCTAGGACACAATGGCAAAGCATACTCATCAGAGACACTTTGTCAAATATCAAGCCCTGGAGAACAGAGGACTCTGAACTACATGATACGACAGGAACTTTTCATTGTAAGATCATTACCTATGAGAGCAGGAGATACACCTGACTTATCTAGCAGAAACTAATAGACTCTGAGAGTTAAACAACATGAACAGAAAAATGAATATGTCAAAAATGAAAGAAAAGGGCAAAGATCCTTCAAAACACCAAAGTAAATGGATATAAGTAAAATGACTATTAGAGAATTTAAAATAATGAATATAAAGACACTAACTGGATTTGAGAAAAGAGGGGAGGGTATCAGTGGGACCCTTAATAAAGAGATAAAAGGGAACCAATCAGAAATGTAGGACATGACAAATAAAATTAAAAATGTACTTGATAGAACAAATATCAGACTAGAGAAATCAAAGGAATGAACTAATAATCTGGAAGACAGACTAATGGAAAATAATCATGTTGAGAAAATAAGAGATGAGAGGACAAGATGGCGGGGAGTAGGAGGAGGTGCCTTTTTAGCCGGTACCCCAAAGTGAGCTGATTACCTACCAAAGAACTCCATTCACCCATGAAATCAGCCTGAGCTCAGAATTATACACGTCTGGATCTCTACAGGGGCAGAAGACGCCAGTGGGCAGGTAAAGCGGAGTGGGAACGGCGACTGATATTGGAAGATAAACAAAAGGGGGAGGGAGACACCAGAAGCGACCGATTGGAAAGTAATACCCCAATATGAGCGAGAGTGCCCTGCATCTGGGGACCAGCATTAACTGGGAGACTGGTTGAAAGCACTCTAAAAGAGCAAAGGATCGTGGGGGGAAATTGTGGGAATCGGGGCGGCTAGGGACAGGGACTAATGTCCCTGATCCCAGGACAGCATCCCCTGGTGCTGAGGCAGAGAGAGTGTGGCAGAGAAACCAGCTCTTGGTCCCTAAGCCACCAGCGCGCCCGAGAATGTGTGGGTTCTAGCTCCTGTGAGGGGATGGGAGCCACGCCAGTCAGGAGAAGACGCAAGTCCTACCACAAAGCTTGAGATACACGTGCACGTCCCTCATGCTCTGCTG